>NC_031997.1:33276930-33285818 GCF_001879085.1 Nicotiana attenuata
AGAAGAAAGAAGAAGAAGAAGAAGAAGAAGAAGAAGAAGAAGAAGAAGAAGAAGAAGAAGAAGGAGGAGGAGGAGAAGGAGGAGGAGAAATGGGGCTGGAGTTGTTTAAAAAGTGGAATACAAGTTAAAACTTTTTAAAAAAAATGGATATATGTTAAATGGGGGCGACCAAATAGGGTGCCCCGTGCATTTTTTACCTTAAAGAGGGTGAACGTGAAATGGAGAAATAAAATATTTGAATTTCCCTCCTTGGCAAAGGGACATTGTCTCATATAGGAGGAAGAAAAGGCTTTTGATGGGTATATATACAATTGCTCTTCTTCTAGCTCTTAAAGAGTTAAGAAGAAGGCAAGCCTCGCGTCACCGTCGTCGCTCGACGGCTTCGGCTTCGGTCAAAGATTGATTGATTAATCTTTTTGGACAAACTTCCTTTCAATTATTTAATTAATTAACGAAAATTCAATCCGGAATAACCCATGACCCGCGACCCGGTCCGGTCGGGTCCGTTTTCTTTCCCGGGTTATTTTAAATCCGTTTTCTATTTTCCTTCAATATTTCTTCCCACCTGTTTCAACAACTATGGCTATTTCTGAAAGGTTGCAAACCTTTTCAGAAACAGTGCCAAATGATCTATAATTATGCCTTGAATCTCAGAATCTTTATTTACTAAATTTTCTGATTATCTTCTTCTTCTTCTTCTTCTGCACAATATTTTTCAGTGTGTTTTACGATCATTGAGTGGTTCGAAGTTCACCGAAGTTTTTGGTACCAATACACTGGTGAGTTAAGTCGTTCTATCCTTGGAGGATATATTCCAGCACCTCGGGTACTTGAGGGGAATAATTTTCTTAAGGACACACTGTGTATTCAGTAGCTCGATCTATTCCTATATTGTTTACAGACTTTATTTCATCAAAATGGTTCGACTAACTTTCTGTTTCTATTTCTATTTCAGAAAGTTTAATATTTTATTGGCTATAACAGCAATACAGATTGGATAACTTTCCCTAATTCGTCATATTCCGTTTTTATCGACATGGCGTACCATGTTGTTGCTCCCCTATTGTCTAGAGACATGTCGATGTTGCATTCCAATCGGCATAATCATCATATAATGCTCTTTCTAGGGGTGTCAAAAGAATCCTTAAAATCGATCTGATCAAACCGATCTTTTAGGGAGTTTAAAAACAGAAATGGCATGTTTCGGCATAACTTACAATCACATCGATGTAATAGGTTAAATTTTATATATAAAAAATTTAAAGAATACGAAACTAGACCTATATAATATATATGCATAAGTATTACTATCGGCAAGAGCCAAGCTTTGACTGCACGACTGCTCGCCGATCTTATAAATACACAAATGTACAATTCCCCAAGAAATTCAATTGCGCTCATATAACAATATGTTACATGATCGTTAATATTATAATTCCCTAATTTAACTCATTAGGAAATGCTTTGTCTTCATTTATTCTTTGATGGGCTGTTACCGACATAAGATACTAAGAGAGTGTTTGACCAAAAAGTGTCGAGCCTTTTAGTTAAACTAATTAATGATGAAAATAGAGGATAAATCTTAGCCAAACAAAATTAACTTTAGCTCTAAACATATTGAATACGAGAATCACTTGAGACCAAGCTTGCATAACATTCCTTAGGACGATTAAAGAACATCAAATGTAAATGGTAAGCTTATATCTTTGACACCAACTTGTTTGCATCTGAAAGAGCGAAGAAGAAAGAGAAGGAATCTCGTTGAGAACTAAGAGATCTATCTTTACTGATTCAATAGTAACGATTACAAAAGCTTGTAACCAAAATCTAGACTTATACTTTGTTGTCGGGGGTCTTCTCCCGTTCTTCTGTTCCTTTTTCTCCCCCGGGAGCCCCCCCCCCTTCTTGCTTTTTTTTTCCTGTCATATATATATTGCCATCTTCCCTTTTGTCCAACGGTCTTTAACCAACATACCCCTACTTGACCATACCCCTCTTTACTTGCTCAAGCATGACTGCATATATTTTGCCGTACAAGCCTTTCGATGGCTCGACCTCGGCAGTGGACGGGACTCCCGTGGCCGTTACGCCTTACGAGTACGTCCATGGCTTGGTCGACCCCTTTTCATTCCTTTTAATGGTAATCCACTTGTGGTCAGATTTTGACCAATACAGTTAGTCCCTCCGCCTGTTGGGGTCGCCTCTTAGCAAGCTCGATAGGCGAATTCTGTCGATTCAAAAGTTAGGAGAAATTTGATCGTTATGCAAGGGTCGAGGTCCTTATGGCAAGGTAGCGACGTGACACTTCAAGAATCTCATTGAACCATTACATCAGTTCAGAGTTAGGCCGTCACATCGATTTATGATATCATGAATACTTATTATGCGTCATTATGGCGCACGTTTCCCAGGCACCGTATCATTTCCTGTGCCCTTTCCGTTTTCTAATTGGCGGCTCTCGAATTTCCCGCTCAAGACATTTATGTTTCTATAAATAGGGGAAGCCTCTTATTATACTGCTGCGCTTTTCAATTTGTCTAAGAAAGAAATTCTGCAAACTTCCTCCTCCTTCTCTAATCTTTCATAACTTGCTAATAAGTACTGCATCAACCGTAGCAGCACCATCCGCTAAAATTTGTCCCTTTTTAATTCATTTACCTCGAGGAACCTGGAGTTTTTGATGCATACAAGTATTTTTATTGGAACGTTGATATATAACTAATGGAATGCTTAGAATATCTCCAAGTCCTAGGCCTCACTATCTATCAATCAAGAAGGTAAAGGAGAGAAGGTTTGATTGAAAGTAGTACGTCTGCAGGGATCTGTCGTTAACGATTTGACCGGGACACATCGAGGGAACCATAGCCTGACAAAGAGTTCGGTCCAGTTTGGACGCCCATTTAGGAGATGCCAAACAGACCCCATCATTGATTTGAGATCTTGATAAGGTGAATACCCAGTCTATTCAATGCTAGGCATAATGAGTATAAGGACCTCAAAAAAATCTCTTTTCGTCATATGAACTTTAAGGTGTATGAGGTTTCATAATTGATTTTTTCAGCAGAACGATAGAGACTTCATTTAACTTAGGTTGATCTAGGCCAGAGACAGACCTACGTCAAGATAATCTCACCTTTGAAACACTTTGGTAATGCTCCCAAATAATGATCAGAGCACATGGAGCCATTTCCTTATCTTTTTTTCTGTCAAGAAAAAAAATGGCAGACTAGAATTCAATTTCACCGGGTCCATGTCGGAGACAGCGGGGCAGTCCTTACACCATTTGTGTTCTGCTTTCGCTAGAATTCGTTGTGACCATTACCTTTTTTCTTCACCATTCTCGTTTATTTCGATCAAAGAAGACAAATGGCTAGTACTCCTTCTCAATCTGATAGAGCTGTCGGTGCTCCGGTGCCAAAAAGTGACGTATCCCTATTTGAAGAGGGAGCGGAGGTGGTGGAAGACGAAGGATTTCTGACGGTGGATGAGGTAGTTCCTTGTCCGGGGAAGATGAGGACCGATTTTAATAGCCCTGCTTGGGATGAACCGGAGCCCGTTCCTTCCATTATGGATGAGGCGGCAATCAAGGCACTCAAAGCTAAGTGGGGAATCCCTGCTCATGTCGACATGGTGCCGGCAGGGAAGAATATTGTGCATCTGCATTGCTCGGGATACTGCGCGTTCTACGCGTATCCCTTTGTTGTCGGGTACACGCTTCCCCTTCCTTCCCTAGTAGTAGACTTCTGCTGCTTCTATGAAGTGGGCCTGGATCAATTCTCTCCGTACGCGTACAAACTCTTTCTTATGCTCACCAAGTACGCAGAGCTGGCCGGTCGAGGAATTTCCCTATGGCACATGCTTCACATCTTCCCCCCCCCCCCACTTTCTTCGGGGTACGATGATCCATATGCTTCGAGGAACCAAGAGTTTGGTGGTGAAGATGGACGATAAGGCCAATCTTCGATTTTGGGAAAGCTACTTCTATGTGCGGACAGAGCACCTCGTGGCGAACCCGACAGGGTTTCCAGAGACGTGGAACTATGCTCGTGAGTTTTCCTTTGTTTACTTTGTAATTTTTCTTAAGACAGTCGTCGATCATCTCCCTTTAGGCGACATTGTTGAGGACTTGTTTTTGCTTTTGCAACCGAGAGACTACCTCACCCGCTAGTTGCCAATATCCACGAGTGGGTAAGTGCAATTCTCCTCAACACAGTGGGGATTCGTGAGTGGGCGTCCTTCCATGAGAAGTTTGGGCTCAAGCCTCATACTGGTGAGTCGGCCTGTTGTAGTTTTGCTATATTATTTGCTTCATAGTTTAACCTTGTCGTTATGTGATCTAATCTCTCCTTGTTGATAGGTCGGAGAGTGCGAAGGACGAGGGCTCCTCCGCTTGCATTCCGTCAACCTGCGCCCCCTGCCCGGCCTGTACCAAGAGCTACTGTTCGGCCGGCGCCCGCGGCCAAATCCGTGCGCGTGGAGGTTACTCCTCAGCCGGAGACTCCGATCCGCAGTCCGTTTAACGGGCGAATCTTCCCGTGTTGGTAGTGGAGAGGCCCCGTGAAGAGACGACGGGTAGTGTTGGAAGAGGCTTCTCCTGCCGAAACATCTTCGAGGGCGCGACCTTGCCTCAGCGACGCTTGAAATTGGCGGTGATAACAACCCGGACCCATATGTAACGCCCGTTGTGAGCGTCCAAGGGGCTAGTGTGACGGAGAGGCGGAGTTCTGAGGCTGCCATTACTGTTTCGGGTGGCCTTTTGACATTTCGGAAGAACCGCGCCCCTTCTTCGGCCAATGACAGGGGGAAGGGTGTCATGGTTGAGGATCATGAGTACGAATCCGACATTGACCTTGAGTACATGAGGATATTCGAGGAGGGTTTTACCCGAACTGTGGTAAGAGCGGAAGGCCCTTCCCAAATACTCGAAATTCCACGGATCTCAATCTGCCGCAAGACACGGTGGATCTGGTGCCACAGTTCGATATTCTGTGTTCCGTCGCTGAAAGCGGAGCTCTTCAGGATGTCAGCGACTCCGAGCTATCACGTGGTGTGGCCGCGATAGGCCTAAGGGTGAGTTCCCCTTTATTTTCTTAGTTTTGTGACCTTTGATTTTATACTGACTCTTTCTTGCTTCTTTTTTTGGACTTACATGCTAGAGGTTGAGAGTGCTCGTAGGGCCGAGATGCGGGCCGAGATCTTTCTGAAAATGGCCGAGAAGTATTAGCGATATCGCAACAGATGCCGGGAGATGCATGAGCATCTTAGAGCGGGTAGGGGCCCCCAATCCATCAGGGAGGAGTTGGAGAGAAGAGATGAGGAACTGATGCGGTCTATTCGCAGGTGAAGTGAGCTTGAGGAGCAATTTCTCGCAAGGATGAAGAGCTTGAAGTGCTCAAAGGGGTTGCCGTGGAATGCGAGGACCTTCAGGCGAAGGTATCGTCTGTACCAGCTGAGCTTTAGAAAAATGCCACTAAAGTCGATGCTCTGAGTATAGAATGGACGGAGAAGGTGGTCGAACTGTTAAAGAAAGTGGCCGAAATGGAGAGAGCCGAGAACGCTCGAGTATCGGCTTTGGCGAGGGCGGCGACACTAGAGGATACTATCCGCACCCTCCGGTTCGAGCATTAGTTTGAGAGAGCAACAACCACGCTAAGGAAGGCTCGGCTCAAGAAGCGAAGTGGTGAGCTTGACCGAGGCGCTTCGATCTTGGGAGACCGAGTTGCGGCTCTCAAAGCTGAGAAGGCGCAATTATTGGCTCAAGCTCCCCCTCAAGAGTCTGCTTCGGCCACTGTTCCCCGTCGCCTGTATGAGCTATGGGTCCATGCCGAGGCCCAATGTGATATATACAAGGGTTTATGGGAGGCGGGGAATGTCCCAGAGGCCGCCTTTGAAGATGCTCAGGCAAAGGCACGCGAGGCTCGCACTGCCTGCAGTTACGACCCTGCAATGCCGGAGGCTGGAGAGGGCGTTTATGTCGAGGATGGGCTCCCTTCTAATGATGATGAGGATGTTGGGGAGAATGGCGGAGGGGAAGACACTGAGTGAAGCTTTTGCTGCAACCTTTGTACTTAGTTTTTTTTGTTCCTTTGTTGTTTATTTTAATCTTTTTCCTGAGGGCCCGTGTCGGCCTTTTGTAGGGTGCGGTTGTCGCGCATGTATACTTGAATGAAATAGTTGCTTTGCTTTCGTTTGTGTATCTTTTGATTTTTTGTGATGAGTCCCTAATCTTTTTAATTGGGAATCTGACCTTGCCCGTATCGCGTAGGATCTCATCGTATGAGTCTGAATGAAGTCACTTTGGATCTGCCAGTTCGGGCGAGGTTGACTTCTAATTTGCCAATTTAAGTGGAACCGACTTTAATTCAAACGAGGTCGAATTTAGACTCGCCATCTTGGGCGAAGTTCATTTCTGACATGTATTCAAACGAGGTTGAATTTGGAGTCGCCATCTTGGGCGAAGTCAATTTCTGACTTAATATTCGACGGAGGTCGAATTTGGAGTCGCCGTCTTGGGCGAAGTTAATTTCTGACTTATATATTCGAATGAGGTCGAATTTGGGGTCGCTGTCTTGGGCGAAGTCAATTTTTGACTTATGTATTCCAACGAGGTCGAATTCGGAGTCGCCATCTTGGGCGAAGTCAATTTGTTACTTATATATTCGAACGAGGTCGAATTTGGAGTCGCCATCTTGGGCGAAGTCAATTTCGGACTTGTATATTCGAACGGGGTCGAATTTGGTGGTGGCCGATGGCTGTAGGGTCGTTAGTTCGAGCGAGGTTGAAACTGTTATCCACTGTAAATTCGAACGAGGTTGAACTTTCCTTTCATTTGGCAATGGCCGTAGGGGCGTTAGTTCGAGCGAGGTCGAAACTGTAACCCACTGTAAATTCTAACGAGGTTGAATTTGGAGTCGTCATCTTGGGCAAAGTCAATTTCTGAAATATATATTCGAACGGGGTCGAATTTGGAGTCTCCATCTTGGTGAAGTCAATTTCTGACATATATATTCGAACGGGGTCGAATTTGGAGTCGCCATCTTGGGGCGAAGTCAATTTTTGACTTGTATATTCGAACGGGGTCAAATTTGGTGGTGGCCGATGGCCATGGCCGTAGGGGCGTTAGTTTGAGCGAGGTCGAAACTGTTACCCGCTGTAAATTCGAACGAGGTCGAACTTTCCTTTCATTTGGCGATGGCTTATGGCCATAGGGGCATTCGTTCGAGCGAGGTCAAAACTCTTACCTGTTGTAAATTCGAACGAGGTCGAACTTTCCTTTCATTTGGCGATGGCCGATGGCCGTAGGGACGTTAGTTCGAGCGAGGTCGAAACTGTTACTCACTGTATTATTTTTATTGGAGAAAATTACTTGTTGCCATGTTGTTTTCGCGTGCGTCGGGGCAAGTCTATTTTCGGTTAATTTTGCTTTCATTGGAGAATATTATGTGTTTTATGGGTGAGTCCCAGTTTGCTTGACTTTTGCTTTCATTGGAGAGTACTGTGTGTTTCATGGGTGAGTCCCAGTTTGCTTGACCTTTGCTTTCATTGGAGAGTACTGTGCGTTTCATGGGTGAGTCCCAGTTTGCTTGACTTTTGCTTTCATTGGAGAGTACTGTGCGTTTCATGGGTGAGTCCCAGTTTACTTGACTTTTGCTTTCATTGGATATTGTTTTTCAACAGTCGACCCGTGCCAAACAGTTTCTGTTATTCGTTGTATGGTACGGCTTAGGGGGCTTTGCTCGGTTGTTGCTTGCGAGATGGCATGGTACGGAACCTTTTCCTGGGGTGCTTTGGTGGCGCTTGTTCCTTGTTCGTGTACCTGTGAGAGTGCTTGTGTTCCTGTTCTGAACCAACAAGAGAGCATGACAAGTTAAACCCAAACGAAATTGCCTTACCTTGGCCTGGCAAGTCGGTGAAAGGAGGAGCGACGCTGTAGGGTCGCTCGCTTCGCCTCGTACTCGAATGATGGTTTCAGATTTGGCAACCGTGTTTGGCTTTGCTGTTAATCGAGTCTAGGCTTCTTGCGGGTTGGACTTACCTTTCCCGTTGAGGTATCGAGGCCGAGTCCCGGTCCGACCTCGTCCGATATGCGCAAACAATAAGGGAAACATGTCATACTTTGTTCATAAATCACACAGTAGGCTATCATCTCTTTCTAAGAGGTGGAAGTATAGGCCGGTATACAAGGTGAATACATCACATGGGATTGCGGTCATGCCAAGCGCATAGTGACCGTGGTTCTACTTTAAACATGCATATGACATGCCAAACCCATCGTTGCAGGTGAGGCATGGGTCTTGCATAGACATCGGTCACAATTTCTATTTTATGCAGAGATCTGACCTAGATTGGTACGGTTATCTCAAAAGCTTATCTACCTTTCTTTTCGAGTTGGTGTTTATACCAAGATGGTGAGGTTGTGACAGCCTGGAAGTAATACTTGGCAGGTTCTAGATCTAAAAGAATCTAAAAAATTTGGCTAAGAAATCCCCACAGACGGCGCCAAATTGTATGACCAAAAAGTGTTGAGCCTTTTAGGTAAACTAATTAATGAAGAAAATAGAGGATAAATCTTAGACAAACATAATTAACTTTAGATCTAAACATATTGAATACGAGAATCGCTTGAGACCAAGCTTGCATAACATTCCTTAAGACGAATAAAGAACATCAAATGTAATGGTAAGCTTACATCTTTGAAACCAACTTGTTTTGCATCTGAAAGAGCGAAGAAGAAAGAGAAGGAATCTCATTGAGAACTAAGAGATCTATCTTTATTGATTCAATAGTAACGATTACAAAAGCTTGTAACCAAAATCTAGACTTCTACTTTGTTGTTGGGGGTCTTCTTCCGTTCTTCTGTTCCTTTTTCTCCACCGGGAGCCCCCCCC
>NC_031997.1:33285827-33287559 GCF_001879085.1 Nicotiana attenuata
ACCTTCTCTCCAAGTCTTGCTCAAGAATGCCCCACCAGCCGAGGCATCAACTATATTCTTCAAGCTGTCTGACAGTCCCATGTAAAACCGTTGTCCCAACATCTGTTCTGGAACACCATGGTAGGGACACATAACCAACATTCCTTTAAACCTGCCCCATGTCTCGTGTAGTGTCTCCATTGGTTTCTGTTTGAAGCTCACAATCTCATCAATTTGTTGAGCGGTCTTGTTGGGCGGATGGAACTTATTGTGAAATTGCTTGACCAACTCATCCCAAGTTGCTATAGAGTTTATGGGAAGCGAGTTTAGCCAAACCTGAGCAGCTCCTGTCACCGAGAATGGGAACAATAATAGCCTGATTGCTTCCGGAGTCACGTTCGGTTGCCTTTGAGTTTTGCATATAGACAGGAAGTTCTTTAAGTGTTGCTGAGGATCTTTTGTTTGTGTCCCAGAAAAGAGTCCCTTGTTCTGCAACAAGTGTAGCATGTTATTTGTGATCTGGAACGATTCAGCTTGTATTGCGGGCACAACAATGGCAGTGGCCAGATTGTCAGCTGTGGGTTGTGCCCAGTCATAAAGTGCACCCTCAGGCACAGGAGGTGCCAATTGCTCATTCCTGACGTTTCCGTTGGGGTCGTTTATGTCGCCCATGTCAATTTCGAGTTGGTGTATTTGTTGGGATTGTTGAAGTCTTTTGTTTACACGATTCAATGCCCGGAATGTCTTCTCGGGGTCTGAGAGTCCTTCAAGTAGTTCTCCAGCCCTCATAGAATTTCTAGGCATGCACCTGTGTACCCAGATCAACAACCGTCAAATTTTCAATGAAAAAATTGGTAGAGAGAAAACTGACTACAATAAGAATCTTTGTATTTCTGTCAATGGCAATTGATAATTCCGTTACCTCCCCGGCAACGGCGCCAAAATTTGATCACGCCCAACTATGCCTTATAAAAAGGACTCTGCGGACGTTGCAAATATAACCCGAGTATTACGCCCAGTGTCGAATCCACAGAGAGTTAACCTATCAACCGCTATCTTCAGACCCACTAAGTCTTCAGAACCAGCTTCTCAAATATTCAAATTCTCAGTTGAGTGTTCTTTAACAACTAGCTTGCAAGTAACTAAATGGCTGTAACTAAATTAATAAGGTTGTAAACAATTATGAGAAAAGCTAAGGCAATGATTTCCCCTATTGATGGAATCCCTTCTGTTTATGCTCATACAAATTTACCCACACATCTCTATCAATCATGAACGCTAATCTTACTGCAAATCTCTCCCGAGTAATCACAGTAATCTACTATTGCACTCTCCCGAGATACACTACCTTACTTTATTTAGCACAATTCACTTTAGATTACACCCAATGCTTCGTTATCCCTAATCCCGCCTTTAAACCTACAATTATAGATTCCTCTAATAATCTAGGATTGGTGTTGTTCAACAATACCCTAAATATGCACTCTTTTCCAAGTTATGCACACTAAATAGGCACAGCTAATTGAGGATCCTGTCAATTAACTACAACGAACACGAAGTTGAACAAATAAGGATTAAACTAGCAATTTGTATTCACATAAACAAGAAGTCCATCACCCAATAGGTTCCATCAAAGCCTTAGACAAGGAATTTAGCTACTCATGGCTATGGGAAAATAAACTAAGATTGAATTCATCATAAAAATCAAAAGAAAAGAAGAAAGATGTTTAGAGTATTCTCTCACAATGGTTTT
>NC_031997.1:33287579-33343246 GCF_001879085.1 Nicotiana attenuata
TTGAAGTCTGAAGTACGAAAGTCACTGAGATATACTTGTAATTTTTTTTTCACGTTAAAAGTGCCTAAAAATTAATCGAACAATAGCGATATTGAATAGTCCTTTTACGAGTTTTTAAAGCGTATTATATTTCAAATTGTTTGTTAACTAACTATATGCATGGTTATGATATTTGAGTTTCTCCGTAAGGTTACTCGATAATTAATTTCATATGTTTAATTTGTGTATTGTGCGATTTCTAAAAAAAGATTAAAATTAAATTTGTAAGCAGAATTTTATTCAGTTTTTTTTTTTTTAAAAAAATTGTCTTAGATAATATATCATATATCACATTTTGAATACCAATAAAATCAAACAACCGTATAAACAATTCAAAGATTATTATTTCTAGTATTACAATATAACTCTTTTTCACTCAATTATTTTTTAATATACTAATTTGAAATCACATCGTGTAAGATCATTGATCACGCCCAACTATGCCTTATAAAAAGGACTCTGCGGACGTTGCAAATATAACCCGAGTATTACGCCCAGGGTCGAATCCACAGAGAGTTAACCTATCAACCGCTATCTTCAGACCCACTAAGTCTTCAGAACCAGCTTCTCAAATATTCAAATTCTCAGTTGAGTGTTCTTTAACAACTAGCTTGCAAGTAACTAAATGGCTGTATCTAAATTAATAAGGTTGTAAACAATTATGAGAAAAAGCTAAGGCAATGATTTCCCCTATTGATGGAATCCCTTCTGTTTATGCTCATACAAATTTACCCACACATCTCTATCAATCATGAACGCTAATCTTACTGCAAATCTCTCCCGAGTAATCACAGTAATCTACTATTGCACTCTTTCGAGATACACTAGCTTACTTTATTTAGCACAATTCACTTTAGATTACACCCAATGCTTCGTTATCCCTAATCCCGCCTTTAAACCCGCAATCATAGATTCCTCTAATAATCTAGGAGTTGTGTTGTTCAACAATACCCTAAATATGCACTCTTTTCCAAGTTATGCACACTAAATAGGCACAGCTAATTGAGGATCCTGTCAATTAACTACAACGAACACGAAGTTGAACAAATAAAGATTAAACTAGCAATTTGTATTCACATAAACAAGAAGTCCATCACCCAATAGGTTCCATCAAAGCCTTAGACAAGGAATTTAGCTACTCATGGCTATGGGAAAATAAACTAAGATTGAATTCATCATAAAAATCAAAAGAAAAAAACGAAAGATGTTTTGAGTCTTTTCTCACAATGGTTTTCCTTGTTAAGAAACCTAAAAAAATCAATATATGCCTCTCTTGGGCGAAGTCTAATGTTTTAAATAGGTTTTAGATCTAAAAATCCCGTAATTGACACTTTGGTCCCTGAAGTTTCTGCACCTGGCGCAGTTCTGCCGCGGTCGCGGTAGAACCGCGGCCAAACACCCGCGCGGATTCTCACATCTTCTGCAGCTGCTTCCCGGTGGATCCAGTACTCTGAATTCCTCGGCCTGTTTTGCCTGGTTCACTTGGGAAATTTCACAGTTGGCCTCTTTTTCATCACCTTTAACTCCAAAACTGCTCCTTAGCCTTCCTTATACATATATCACCTACAAATCATGAAAAGCACTAATGAGAGCATTTTGTCATCACTTTTAGCATTAAAACTACACAAGAAGGTGATTATTTAAGGTGTGATTATAGTCAAATTCACCTATTATCAATTAGCATTTTTCTTTCTTTAGTTTTAAGTTAATTAGTTATTTTAATGTTAGAAATAGATAATTAATTTTTAATTTTACAAATTAGATTTAACTTAGAATTTAATTTATGTTTGAACTAATTTGAGTAGGATTCAAATTCAAAATTAAAAGAAAAAGATAGAAAGGAAAGAAAAGAGGCCATTTTTCACTTCAAAATGTTGGGCCAAAACTATTTTTCAAGCCCAATTGCTCTCCACCTGCCCAGCCCAGACCTTTTAAATCTGGTCCCCTCCCCAATTGACCACAACGACCCCGCTTTGGTCACAACTAATCCCAGCTCTTCATCAAACTTAATCCAACGGCCCTGCACTCCCCACCTCTTTCCCTTAAATCTGTCCAAACAGACCCCTCCCCAAACCCTTAGAACTCCTCTCAGAACCTATCTCTCCATCTCCATCACTTCTCTCTCACCTCTGCCGTCTGCCGCCGCCGGAAATCGCCCCACGGTGGCGGCAACACCCCAAACCACCCCAAATTGACATCACACACTCCCCACACCCTCCTAAACCTTAACCCCCTATCAATTTCTCCAAAAACATCCCCAAATCCTTCGAATTTCAGATCTAAGAAGGCCGAAAAACCATAAATCCGTCCTTCTTTGATTTCTCCTCAATCTCGGCCATTTTGAACTTGAAACCTACATCAACTGATTGCTCTTGATGAGAGCAATAAATTGATGTTAGTCTTGGTTCATCTCACGACCACCGAATTCCGGCCAACTCTTCAGTGATCGGCCAAAGCTTCATCGCCATCATTGTTCGTCGATTCGCCTTAATCGTCCATTTATTTCTAGCCCAAAATCAGTATACTTCTTTTCTCCTATTCCTTTGTTTCTTTTTCTGTTATCAGTTGGGTTTTTAATTTTGATTGGTTTGTTTAATTGATAGGATTATTTAGTTAATTGCATTTTCATAAGTTTAATCGCATGTGTTTTAGGCTAATGGAATCAACTTTATTAGTTCAGTAATTTAGTTAGATTTAATTAATAGATTGTTTCTGTTTTGTTTGTCTTTGATTTTTGCCTTAATTGTTTGATTGTTGATGTTTGAATGCCAATTAGAAATTAAGGGGGTGAAGGGGTAATAACAGAAACTTTATGGGGGTAATTGGAAACCAAAATTAGGAAATCTGAATAGTTGTTTAGGAAGCTTCTAGAAAAAGGGTTAAAGTGCAATAAAATGAAAAGAATTAGGTCATATTGGGGTTAAAAGAGGTGATTTTCAGAAGTTAAAAGGGCTAAAAATATAGGGAATATCTGGATAAGACAGTTGTCCCAACAGTTGTCCATTTTCTGTTTAAAAAGATGCTTCTTTCCTAAATTTTAGGGATTGCATTCATCTGATTATTCCCTCACCCTTTGCTTATATAAGAGGCCTCACATTCCCTTCACTCACACAGATTTTTACACGAAAGTACACTCTGAAGTTCACACTCTTTTCTTCATTTTTGAGACTGGTTTTACACACTAATTCCTGCATTTTTTAGAGATATCCCATTTTAGTCATCTTCCTTCTCACTTTATTGTTCTGAAGATTCCAGCTCCCATTTCTGCATTTCAGAAGAAAGAACTTAGCTTCTAGCTTTTGTTCATTTGCTGCATATTGCCTGGGTTTGTAGAAGTTGATTGGGCTGTTTGAAGTGCTGATTCTGTTGATTCTATTAGCAGCAGCTGAGGTCTTTTTATCTGATTCTTTGGTCCGTTATTTCTCAGCTATTTTTCTGCCTCTAGGTATGTAAGATATCCACTATTTTGTTCTCTTTATTTTAAATTGACTGTTTGGTGTTGTATCTATTAATGACTTCATGGATCTAATATTGTTAGCAATTCAATAGTCTAAAAGATCTATATGTGTTGATATTGCATTTGCTTAACCTAACTGCTACACCCATGCTGGATTTTGTTTTAGTTGTTGAATTTACTTAACAAAGTTTGTCTATTTAAGACTTGTTGTATTTATTTAATGTTGAGCATGTTGTTGAAGAATAATAGTTGAAGAATGTTATTTTATACCTGAAACAGCATAAGAGCGAAGCAAGGTGTGAGCCTGACCACCAGTTGGTCAGGTTTACATGCAAGCAGGCTAAGAAAAATTAGTTCAAAAGGTGAAGGATGATGACACTATGTCTGCTGGCCCAAGTTGAAAGAAAGTTATGGATAACGTAGTGTAGAACTTGTAAATTTTGTGCAAATTAGTTATTCAGATTCTACAGTAAAGTTCATGTAAATAACTATTTGTTTTCGAGTAAAGTATCTCTGTTCCTTGATGGTTTATTTTCTTTTCTTCTTTTTCTGAGTTATATCCATAGATAATGCTATATACCCTCATGTTTGTGGAAGTTTTGGACTTATCAGGGCTGAAAGGCCAACATTTCTTTCTTTAGGCTTGGTCTCAACTTAGCCATCTTAGAAACTCATGGTAGAAAAGAACTTCCAGGCCTATACAGTAGGCTATTTACGCTGACTTTCTGGGCTCCAATCTGGGCCCATGTCTTATTGATCCAGGATGAGTCCAGTTTTACTAAGGAGAATGATATCTAATTTGTTGAAACATTTTACATTCTAATAAAGATTTACATGTTCACTCAAACAACGGATTCCATATTTATTATCATCAAAAGTCCACTATCAACACTTCTTAACATTAATTTCAAAAGGAAAAATCATCACATCACCCAAGATTTTGTTTACATACCAACAGACGGCGATATAGATATGACTTTTATTTTTTAGTCTATAATTGATTTTCTTCCTTTAATAGTATAACTTTCGCACGTGGTTTCAATTTTAGACATTCCTTAAATTCGTAGGCTTTAGGCTCGTTTATAATCTATTATCGTGATCATGTACACGTTCGCGTGACATAATTATAATTTTCCAAAATAAATCGAGGCATGCGTTCGCGCAACTTCGGCCAAATAGCGTGATTAATTGTGTACACGTTCATGTGACATGATTTTAGCGCCCCAAATAAACGGGTTTTCACACATGTGATCCAATTCCAAGATAAATCCATAAACGCCATAATTAAAAGCGGTAAAGTTTAAATGTGCATAGGTTCTAAAATATGTGATTAAACAAGATAATTAGGCCAAGTATGATTAAAGCGACCGTGCTAAAACCACAGAGCTCGGGAGTGTCTCGCACCTTCTCCCGGGTTAACAGAATTCCTTACCCGGTCTTCCGTGTTCGCAGATTTTAAAACAGAGTCAAATTTCCTCGTTTTGGGATTTAAAATAAACTGGTGACTTGGGACACCATATAATTATCCCAAGTGGCGACTCTAAAATTAAATAAACTATTCTATTTCGATTAATATTACTTTAATTGGAAAAACTCCCTATTTTCCTATCCCTCGGAAAAAAGGAGGTGTGACAAGATTGAGGACGATTGTTCATAACTCAAGGCCTGGTACTTGCCAAAAATAGGCAAGTACTAGGTGATGCTAAAATCGTGCAAGTAACAAGATGACAGAACGTTTAAGGTAAGGGAATCATGGATTGATTTTATTTTGGGGTAGGAATCGGAGAGAGTTAAGGGAGGCGGCTATTAGGGTTTCAGAGAAGAAAGAAGAGGAGGATTGAGAGTGTTTAGGGGCGGCGGCTTAGGAGAAATGGGTTAGGGTTTCGGGGGTTTGGTTAATTAAAAGTGGAAGGGTGATTGTGGGTCGTTGATCTTGAGAGATCAACGGCTAGGGTTGGAGCGGGTCGTTTTAACAGATCCCGACCGGGTTTGGGCAAGGGGTTGTCTGGTTTGGGCCAAAAGAGGTTGGCCTTAGAGGTTTTGTTCATTTGGACCATTAAATTGGTCCAGAATTGACTCCAAATTAAGCTACAAATTAAATACACGAAAAAAATTATAAAAATTAATTTAAAAAAAATAAAAATATTGTTTGTGCATTAACATGCATGAAAATAATAATTTAATATTATAAAAACATAAAATACTATTTGAGTGCAAATAATGTAATAGGATGTAATTACGCATAGCATATATGCTATTATTGTAAAATTATGTTAATAGCTTAAAAATACAAATATGCTTTATAAAAAATAAAATAAAATATTCTGAAACATATATGTTGATGCAAATAATAGCTTTGGGTAATTAAATCATCACAAAATAATTTAAGGGGTAATTAATAAATATTCAAGTAATTTAAATGCAAGAAAATTAATTTTAAAGCTCTAAAAATTATGAAAAATTATAAAATATTTGTATAAATCTTGTAAACTAAGTAATGATGCAAAATGATATTTTGAAAATATATATACCATTTAAAAAAATGAGGGCAAAATTAGGTATCAACAACTGCCCTTCTTTACCAGGGAATGATGAAAGAGTTGTCGGGTAAAGAAAATAATGACCAATTTTGTCTGAATTGAGTGAGGCATGATGTATTTTGAAAAAAATAGGGGCCAAACCCTGGTTCTTGAGTTGACTACATATCCCTGATGTTACGGGAATCAGGCTGTGTGTAGTTCTGGATCCAACGGCGAACGAAACCGATGGAATTATTATAAGAGTGGTTGTATGTTTCGAAAAGGTTCTTTTGGGTAGGATAGTTCGTAGGTAACGGACACTTAGGTGGAGTCATGAATGTGAATTTGGACGTTACGGGTGTACCACAAGGCAGATATTTGAACAGTTATGGAGTAAAGGCATTCAATTACTGGTCGTCGGTTACGTTTGTGGTAGTCGAAGGATGTGAACATTGTGAACGGAAACCGGAGCGAGGATTGCTCCTGTTTGTAGAACGGTTACCTACAAAACTTAAAACAAGGTGCATGCTAATATATATGGGTTATTGCGAAAATTTAATCATGATGCAAATTCTCTTCAGACCATGAGGGTTGTCTTTGGACGATGAGAATGATGTCCTTAGACCATGACGTCCTGGTCCATGAAGCTTATGATAAGGGATTCGCAGGCCATGGAATGGTGTCCTCGAGCTATGAGGGTGGTGCTTCTAGACTATGATGCCTTTGAATGATGATGTGCAGTTTTGAGAGATCCTCAGGCCATGGAATGGTGTCTTCAGGCTATGAGGATGGTGCCTTTGGACTATGACGCTTTTGAACAATGCGGCGATGTTTCAGCCCATGAAATGCAAAGATGTGGAGATATCGATTGTTTGATATAGAAAATAGGCGATTATTAGCCATATGAGAGGACGAGACAAGACAGGGCTTAGTCTTGTATGAGATGAGGACAGTGCTTAGCCCTATGCGAAGAAGGAGGTAGTGCTTAGCCTTATGCAGTGTAGTGGATACAGTGTTTAGTCTCATGCAAAGAGAGGAAATGTTTAGCCTTATGCAGTAATTGAGGCATTGCTTAGCCTCATGCAAACAAAGGCAGTGCTTAGCCTTATGCGATAATGGAGGCAACGCCTAGCCTCATGCAAATAAAGGCAGTGCTTAGCCTTATACGATAATGGAGGCAATGCCTAGACTCATTCAAGGAATGTGTTTAGTCTCTTGCAAAGGAAAGGCAATACGATAATGGAGGCAACGCTTAGCCTCATGCAAGGAATGGAGACAATGCTTTGTCTCATGCAAAGAAAGGCAGAGCTTAGCCTTATGCGATAATGGAGGCAGTGCTTAGCCTTATGCAAGGAATGGAGACAATGCTTAGTCTCATGCAAAGAAGGCAGTGCTTAGGCTTATGTGATAATGGAGGCGGTGCTTAGCCTTATGCAAGGAATGGAGACAATGCTTAGTCTCATGCAAAGAAGGCAGTGTTTAGCCTTGTGCGATGATGAGGGAAGTGCTTAGCCCTATGCAAGAAAAGCAATGAAAAGCTGCGAGAGAGTAAAGTATTTCTTAGCTTGGTGTGTTTGCATTTGGCAACTTTGTCGTTATGAAGATAGTGATTTTGCTGTGTGTATGTACTTGCGAATATTCCTATCATGTTCATTGTGCCTGCATTCAAAGAAAAATTGTGAGTTATGCAGGGGACGGTTGGTTCGTACTCTCGATTTCCTTGCTTTTCCTTTTTCCTTGAGGCCCTGCTTGAGTTACCCTGGGTAACGTCTGGCTGCCATAGAAACAAATTTTCGAAAAACATGCATGTATTTGACAAATTATTTTTCAGAAATGTAGTTATTTGAAATATGTGATAATACACGAGATCAAATGATTTTGATGAACTGATGATTGTGACGCATTTTGAGACGTTGCAACCTCCTTGCTTCGGAATTTTGAGGATCCTCCTCAAAATTCTGCCCCAGTTTAAATGCATACTTCCGGTAACCCATTCCTTGGCGGTTCCAAACATGATGAGATCATGCGCCCCAGTTTCTGACCATAGGGAAAATGGAGATTTTATTATGATGTGACCGAACCCACAGGACTGCCTACGTATCCTCTCTTAAACAAGAATTAGGTCAAGCGTAGTTTAGTTACATCAAATAGAAAGTGCAAACAATCTTAAACATAGTATCTCTTGACTGCGTCTGAATTGATAGGTTTTGGCCAAATCTCTCCGTCCATTTCTGCGAGTACAAGTGTTCCTCCTGTCAATACCCGGTGAACAATGTAAGGGCCCTGCCAATTGGGTGAGAATTTTCCCTTTGCTTTATCTTGATGTGGGAAGATTCGTTTCAATACCAATTGCCCCAGTGTGAATTGCCTTGACTTGACCTTTTTGTTGTAAGCTCTTGCCATCAAGTTCTAGTAGAGTTGACCGTGACATACCACATTCATTCTTTTTCCATCAATGAGAGCTAATCGTTCATACCGGCTTCGTATCCATTCTGCATCGCTAAGCTCGGCTTCTTATATGATTCTTAAAGAAGGAATTTCCACTTTGGCGGGAATAACAACTTCAGTACCATAAACCAGTAGGTAGGGAGTTTCCCCAGTTGATGTGCAAACTGTGGTACAATACCTAAGTAAAGCAAATGGTAGCTTCTCATTCCATTGTTTGTAATTGTCCACAATTTTCCTCAATATATATTGAGGAAAATTGATGTTCTTGTTGGCAGCTTCTACGGCTCCGTTTATTTGCGGCCTGTATACTGTGGAGTTCCTATGCTTGATCTTGAATGTTTCACACATGGCTTTCATCAAATCGTTGTTGAGATAGGCGGCATTGTCAGTAATGATTGACTCTGGTACTCAAAATCGATAAACAATGCGGTCCCAAACAAAATCCACTACAACCTTCTTAGTTACAAATTTATAAGATGCAGTTTCAACCCATTTTGTGAACTAGTCCATGGCCACCAGAATGAACCTATGCCCGTTTGAAGTAGCGGGTTTGATTGGTCTGATGACATCCATACCCTAAGCGGAGAAAGGCCAGGGGGAACTTGTTGCATTGAGTTCATTGGGTGGTACTCGTATCATGTCAGCATGTATCTGGCATTGGTGACACTTCTGAACGTACTTGATGCAGTCTGTTTCCATAGTCATCCAGAAATACCCTGCTCTTAGTATCTTCTTGGCTAAAATGAAACCATTCATGTGCGGTCCGCAGGTTCCGGCATGTATTTCCTCGAGCAATCTGGATGACTCCTTGGTGTCGATACACCGCAACAATCCTAGGTCAGGAGTCCTTCTATACAAAATTCGTCCGCTTTGAAAGAAATGGTTGGCTAATCTTCGAAGCGTGCACTTCTGAGTTTGGTAGCATGCTCTGGATATTCTCCCTTTGCCAAGTATTCCTTGATGTCGTGGAACCACATATTTCCATCAATCTCTTCTTCAACATGAGCATAATAAGATGGCTGCTTATGAATTCCTATTGGGATAGGATCGATAAAATTCTTATCTGGGTGTTGTATCATGGAAGACAAAGTGGCTTATGCATCTGCAAACTCATTTTGAATCCTCGGAACATGTTTGAATTCTATGTTTGTGAACCTCTTGATCAGCTCTTGTACACAGTGCAAATATGGCAATATTTCGGTGTTCTTCATAGCCCATTCCCCTAGAACCTGGTGCACCAAAAGATCTGAATCTCCGATTACCAGCAGCTCCGGAACATTCATGTCAATGGCCAACTTGAGTCCCAAGATGCAGGCCTCATACTCCGCCATATTGTTGGTGCATGGAAACCTGAGTTTTGCGGATACCGGATATTGTTGACCGGTTTCTGATACTAAGATAGCTCCTATACCTACTCCTTTGAAGTTTGCTGCTCCATCAAAGAACATCCTCTAACCATCATACGCCTCGGTGATATCTTCTCCTACAAATGACACCTCCTCATCGGGAAAATACGTTTTCAATGGTTTGTATTCTCCGCCTACGGGATTTTCTGCTAAGTGATCCGCCAATGCTTGCCCTTTGATTGCCTTCTGAGTTACATAGACAATTTCGAACTCACTCAGCAACATTTTCCACTCGCGTAGGCATGGGTTTCTGAAAGATGTATTTTAGCGGATCCATCCTTGATATGAGATATGTAGTGTATGCACAGAAATAATGCCTCAACTTCTGAGCTATCCATGTCAAAGCAAAGCAGGTGCGTTCCAGCAAAGAGTACCGGGCTTCATAAGGCGTGAATTTCTTGTTCAGATAATATATTGTCTGTTCCTTCCTTCTCGTTTCATCATGTTGTCCCAGAAAGCAACTGAAAGCCCCATCTAACACGGACATATAAAGCAGCAGAGGTCTCCCCGGTTCTGGTGGGACCAGAACAGGCAGTTTAGATAAATACTCCTTGATTTTGTCGAAGGACTTCTGGAATTCTTCAGTCCATCTTGTCGCAGCATCTTTCCTTAGCATTCTGAATATTGGCTCACATATCATGGTTGATTGTGCTATGAAGCGGCTGACCTAATTGAGGCGCCCTAAAAAACTCACCACCTCTTTCTTATTCTTCGGAGGCGGCAAGTCTTGGATAGCCTTGACTTTTGATGGGTCTAACTCAATACCTCGACGACTGACGATGAATCCTAACAACTTTCCAGCAGGGACTCCGAAGGCACATTTTGCAGGATTCAACTTCAAATTGTATTTTCGAAGCCGCTCGAAAAATTTCTTCAAGTCTGCTATGTGATCCGAACTCCTTTTAGATTTGATGATAACTTCATCCACGTACACCTCTATTTCCTTGTGTATCATATCGTGGAAGATGTTTGTCATGGCTCACATGTAGGTGGCTCCAGCATTCTTCAAGCCAAACGGCATCATTTTGTAACAATATATTCCCCAAGGTGTGGTGAAGGCTGTCTTTTCGGTATCCTCTTCATCCATCCAGATCTAATGATATCCTGCGAAGCAATCCACAAAGTATTAGAGTTCATGCTTGCCGCAGTTTTCAATCAGTATGTGTATGTTGGGCAACGGGAAATCATCTTTGGGACTTGCCCTATTCAGGTCTCGGTAATGAACACATACTCTAACTTTCCCATCTTTCTTCGGGACTGGCACAATGTTGGCTAACCAAGTCGGGTATTCGACCACTCAGAGAACCTTGGCTTTGATTTGCTTGGTGACCTCCTCTTTTATCTTCAAATTCATATCCGGCTTGAACTTTCTTAGCTTCTGCTTCACCGGTGGATACATGGGATTGGTGGGTAGTTTGTGAGCTACTATGGATGTGCTTAAACCAGTCATATTGTCGTAGGACCATGCAAAGATATCTTTATATTCTTTTAGGAATTTGATGTACTCTTCCTTCTCTGATGGTGATAGATGAATGCTTAACGTGTTTCCTTGACCGTTCCGGAATCCCCTAAGTTAAAGGCCTCAGTTTCTTCCAAGTTAGACTTTGGCTTATTTTCAAAGTTTTCTACTTCTCTGATTATTTCCTCGGGTATTATATCATCTTCCAGATCCTCTGAATCACTGTCCTTATGTTGCGTTGTCTCATTACATATCACAGTCGTAGGTTCATCAAGATATGTAATAATTATGCTAAAAAGAAATATAAAAGATAATAATAAATATAAAAGCAATAATGCATCAACAAAACTTTTAAAACGTCAACAAGTGTGGCTCGATGGCTCGAGTAATTATTTCAAAATAAAATACTGAAAAATGTCTCAAATGCTCAAAATTATTTTAAAATAATTCATGCTAATTTGCTAGGATACCAGGAATTCGACGGGCCTGGGATGGTGCAACGGTCCAGTTCTTGAGAACAGCTCCTTCCTCCATGGTCTGAATGGTAAGGTCTTCCTCCTCCTCCTCCCCAAGAAATGCACTGCAGTCCATGTTTTCTTCATCTAAAAATAGCTTCCTCGTGCCGACCAAAACCTTATCTTCCTCAGATCCCCACATCATGTCAACTTGATGGAATGTCTGGTGTAGGTTGTTCTAGTGGATAATAAGGAGCAAGCCATGGTGGTGACCAATCCTGGTATTCTTGCCATGTGTATTCGTATCCGAGTGCAAAAGTCATACCATGGTACTGTGATTGTACGGGTTTGGTGATCCCTTGGAGATTTTTTCCGAGACCTTTGCCGGGTTTATACCCCGCTCATAACAGTATGCTTTCTAACTTGTTGCTCCACCATCGGTCCTTTTCAATTGCGTTGAGTCGTTCATCGCGATGGTATGTTTCTCCGCCCAACTTCTTTCTGTTTTCGATGACCGGCACAGTCTGATTGGTGTAGATGGGGTTACTTCCATCTCCATGGATGATCAGCTCCTGATGATTCCACTCAAACTTCACAGCCTGATGTAGAGTTGAAGCCACTGCACAGGTGGCATGTATCCATGGTCGTCCCAACAATAGGTTGTAAGTAGCAGATATATCTAGCACTTGGAACTCTGCATCAAACCAAGTCGGGCACATTTGTAAACTAAGGTTGATTTCTCCAATGGTGGCTCTCTTAGATTGCTCAAATGCCTTCACATTCATGTTTCCCATTTGTATCTCGTGTAGGCCTTTACCTAGTCTTTTTAGAGTTGTCAATGGACATATGTTGAGACTTAAACCTCCATCTATCAATACCCTGGCAATGAACTTATCTTCAAATTTCACCGTGATGTGTAATGCCATGTTGTGACTCAGTCCTTCTAGTGGTAATTCATCTTCATGAAAAGTGATTTTGTGGCTCTCCAATACCTGTCCGACCATGTTAGCCATCTCTCCACTAGTGATGTTGGTAGGTACATAAGCTTCACTTAACACCTTCATCAAAGCATTTATGTGCGCCTCTGAGTTCTGCAGCAGTGACAAGATGGATATCTGAGCGAGAGTTTTGTTCAAGTGGTCAACAATATAGTACTCTCTAGCTTGTACCTTTCTTCAAAGATCATCAGTGCCGGTCTCGATAATAGGCGGCTTAGGTGCAACTTCCTTTCTTGTTCCTCCCAGATTCTCAGGTGTATAAACTCTTCCAGTTCTAGTCATACATTGCGCCGCACTTGTTTCCTCCATTTTTGCTTTTCCCTTCCTCTTTGCTTTCGCAACATAGTCCCATGGGATGGCATCAGACTTGTAAGATGGCATGGAAGCTAACATCACAGTGAAGGGTGTAGATACCTCAACTTCAAATGGTGCCTGGGTTTGTACCACAACTGGCGTGAGGGTGACTGGAGATGTATTAGGAATGTCTCCTTCTCGGATGAGTCCGATGGACCCTTTGTGATCCTATTCTTCATCAGTTTCTATCACATTCACTCCATCACCTTTGTGATCCGGGAGAGGATTGTTACGAACATTTGGTGCAACTTTCTTTGCATGTATGACCTTAGTGTCAATCAGTGTCTGAATCTTGTCTTTCAACGTGCGACACTCCTCAATGGTATGACCCTTCATGCCTTAATGATAAGCACATGTTTTGTTGGGGTTGATCCATTGAAGGGGTTGTCCACAACAATAGCAGGGTTAGGAGTAACATAACCAGCGGTCTTCAGTCTCTCATACAATTGGTCTATGGGTTTGGCAATTGGGGTGTATTGTCTAGGAGGTCTGCGATCGAAATTTGGACGCGACTTCGGGTAGTTTTGGCGGACAGGTGGAGGTGAATGGTAATATGCAGGTTGAGTATTATAGGTATGGTAGGTGGCACTAGGGTGTTGGTATCTTGGGGGTGAGAGTTGATGTGTGGGTGGAGGTGTTTGGTATGTGAGGGGAGACTTGGGGCCCTGGGGTACCATCACAACACCCACTTCTTTCTTCTTCGAAATGCCTCCTGATTGCAAAGCTTTATTTATGGCCTGCAGTGCCTCGAAATTAGTTACCATCCCATTCTTAATTCCTTCTTCTATTCTTTCTCCTAACTTGATGATGTCAGAGAACTTGTGATTTTCAATAACCATCAACCTTTCGTAATACTGCGGATCTTGAGCTCTGACAAAGAACTTGTTCATTTGTTCCTCTTCAAGTGCTGGCCTTACCTTTGCGGCTTCTGATCTCCAACGAGTAGCATACTCGCAAAAGGTTTATGTTGGCTTCTTCTTGAGGGTTTGAATGTAGAAAGCATCTGGGGCATTTTTCGTGTTGAACCTGAATCTATCCATGAAGTCTGATGCCATACTCACCCAACTAACCCACTTCCTTAGGTTTTGACTGATATACCAAGACAAAGCATCTCTTGTGAGGCTTCGCATAAATAGTTTCATGCGAATTTGTTCATTCTTGCCTACTCCTACAAGCTCAGATGCACTTTCGGATCACCAGTTCCATCGAACATTTCAAACTTGGGAGGTTTGTAACCCACCGGTAGTTCCACATCTGGCTGAATACACAGGTCCTCATAGTTTAGACCTTCAACGCCTTTACAACCCTCAACACTCTGAACTCTACTAGTGACCTTCTTGAGTTCCTCTGCCATGTTTTTAATGAGCAGGTCCTTCTCAGTTCGGGTATGTATAGGGTTTTTTGCGGGGTGTGGGGTAAAGTTTCCACATATATCGGATTGCTTTGATGGATTCCTGGAACTTGGGTATAAGGGTGGTCATTGGTCGAGTTTTGGGGATCGGGAGTAGGTTGTGGCGCATTCTGTGGAGTGTGATAAGTAGTGGTTTATGGGTATTGAGTTGAATGATGGTGGTGTTATTGAGGGGTCGGTACTGGTGGCGATTAAGGTTTTGGGGAGGTGCGGGATACTGGTGTGGTGCAGGAGGATTTGGTGGTGGATTTTGGTTTTATCTGTTTTGCGGTGGTGTTTGGTTCTGGGTAGTCAGGTTTTGCTGGTTAACGTCGGGGACATTAGAGTGAGGGAGAGGTTTGCCAAATTTTGGACCTGCTCAAGGTCGCCTTGTAGTTCTAGGATTTTCTACTCCAAACGTAAGACCAACACATTCTGTGCCGGAGTACTTCGGCCATCTGAAGTTTCGACGTTTTCCGCCATAGTAGCGTTGTCTTTCCTGATACCACTCAAATCATCCATTTTCCCTTTTCCTTTGCCTTTGTCTTTGGGATTGCTTGGTGGAGGAGGAGGTGGAGGACCTCTGGATCTGGTGTCGTATGCTGATGATGCCTGTATACGAACCAACCTATGGGAATGGGAATAACCAAAATGAAAAGAAAAAGCAAAAGGTAATCAAGTTAGTAAGGTGAAATGAAAGAGTGTTTGCAATATTTAAACATGTTTCACAAAGTCATGCAATGATTCGCGTCCTAATTTGGGGACCTCAATGTGCCTGAGGTAGGCCTAAGCGACACATAGACTTAGAGAAAATTGATGCCAACATTTGCGTCATTTTATTAATGCAAAAATGAGTCAAATCGACAATAATAATAAAATTACTAATGGCATTTAACCTTATTACGATCGAAATATAAAGCTAAGCTAGAAAGCAGTAAAGAACATCAGTTCCTAGCCTACTTGGTCCCTGAAGGACCTTCTCCATGCTTGGCTCTTTTGACCCCATCAATCAGGTCCCCTAGATCGCGCATATCCAACAGTAAGTAAGCTTTTTCTAGATGTCCTCCTTCTCCGCCATCCATTCCTTGGCAATCCGAGAGTCTCTTTCTCATCTTTCCTTCTAACTCCATTAATCCTTGTTCCAAGTATTCCAATCTTTCTGTTGACTTAGTAGCAATTTCCTTCCATTCCTTTATTGCCTCCATGTTCACTTTGTGTTGTTCCAGATGTTTAGCTTCAGACTCGAAAACCCTTTTGCGTAGCCTTCTATACTTAACATGTGCCCTCAATTGCGTCATCTACGACCATGTCCTTCAGATTGACTCCTGGCTTGACGTCTCCCGCTACATCGTCCTCCAACCATGAGAGATAGTAGTACACATGACCGACGTGATACCTGTCCGGCTCAATGGTTTCTCTTTCCATGATGATCTTTTGGTTCCATATATGTTGTGCCTCGAACTTAAATGGAATGATGTCTCCTTTGAAATCTACCTTGTACTGGACCTTGTTGGAAACCCGAGGTATGGCCTGTTTTCTCCCCGCTTGCCTCATTACCCTTATGGGAGCATAAGGATATATGCCTCGCAACCCGATCAGTACCAGATGAGTAGTCCCCCTTGACCTGATAATGAACTCACTGCTAGGAAACCACTCAAAGATCCAATGTACCTACTCATCCGCCAGATTGCTGAAAAAACGCACCCAACTTACAGCATTTCCAGGTTGTGCCAACCTGTCTGGAATAAACGTCATTTTCTTTGGGTGATGGTTGGCTATGTAGTCATTCAGCAGCCTTCGCAGAAGATCTTGACGATAATCTTCTCTCTGAAAGTGTTCCAGCAGCTAGACTTGTAGTAACAGATTACAACTCAAAGTGTCCAAATCCCCGCTTGCACCGATCTAGAGCGCGGTACATCTCAGCTAAGATCATACGGATGATGGTATAAGTTTGTCCCTCGATGCCCTCCATCGAGGTCCTGGCGGCCATGGATAAGTGAGTATGAATCCTTCCTCCCTTCATTGGAAATATCAACAACCCCAAGAAGCAGACGACAAACACATAAACTCGGCGGTGCGTCCACCCCAATAAAGTAATGGCGAGTTCATCATGATGAAGACGATACGACTTGCTATGCCCATAACACTCGTAAAGAAATTCAAAAGGGATGTATGACTTCTTTAAATAGAGCAGCTCATTATTTTTCTTAAAACCCAACATCTTTAAAAACAGAGGGAGGTGCAATTCTCTGGTACTAGTAATCCCGGAATATCCCATGGTAACTTGGCGAAGACTCCTATTTCTTCTAGGAGAGGAGTCATTTATATATTGCCAAATTGAAAACGGCTCTTTTCTCATCCTAGAATATGGTAGCGGCCTCAATCAATTCCCTATTTGGTCGAATATTTAGCAAAGATGGTAAGTTACCAAGTACTCTTCTCACATGATTCTTGTCGCAAGGTGCAAGGTCTTTCTACCAGTAAAGTAGCAAAGGTGGGATGTTTTGGACTATACCGAACTTGGGGACTTCATGCTTCATTTTCTGCAAACAAACAAAGGTTAGCCCTTTCCCTCTCCATAATTTGACTACTTATGCAATAATGATCAACACGTTGGAAAATTTTTTCTCCAAGTAATGCACGTAATATGATAGCGTCATAGGGATTGTGGAAATCCCGTCAGACTTTGGACAAGGTTCATCTTAGCGGGTTGTTATGTTAATAACGCTCCAACCCGTACTAGGTTTAGCATGATGCATGTACATTTCAAGTTGGAGTAGGGTTTCTAGAATGGTCTAGACTGGTACTCCCAAGTGGACAACCTGAAAGGGAAAGGCACGGGACTGTCGATTGCACCGCTGATCGACTAGTCTACCTTAAATAAGCCTTTCCGATTTAAAAGGGTGATTTTTGAAGAGCGCGGACACTCATCAAGCCCGCTATGTTGATAATTGGCACAAGTGGAGTATGATGTGGAGCATGCTTTATGAAAAAATAATAACACGTTGCCAAGTACTTGCATGATAAAATATGTAAAAGCAGTAAATAAGATAACAAAAGTAAACATGGAAAGAATAGAGAAGAAAGACAAAAGATATAAGTCAGTTTAGTTCATAAAATATATGCAGGAATGTAATAAAGCAGGTAAGGAAGTAGGGATCGGAAAGGCATGATATAGCAGTTTTAGACAAGATGAAAAGAGATGAACAGTTGCATAGCAATCAAAGAAGAATAGGGGAAGGATGTCATAGCAAATCTAAAGGTGAATAGGGAAGGGATGTGCATGTCATAGCAAATTTAAACAAATAAAGGTGAATAGGTGATGTGCATTGTAACAAAGAAAGTAATCCACATAAGTCAAGTTCACTATGGTAAGAGCCTAAGTGTAAATCCCCAGCAGAGTCGCCATGCTGTCACGCCCCGTTTTCTCGCAAAAGCGGGTTTTGACGTGTGATAACTCTTTAAGTGAGGTATTAAAGGAGAAGAGTCACCACCTAATGATTTTGAGGTGTGTTATATTAGCAAGTAACTCTGTTTTAACCAGTCCGTCACCAAAGATTGGGTAAGGGCTCAAATTACCTCGGAGAGAAGTTGATAGGCATTCTCCGAGGTCCACAACTGTGGGTCCCTGCCGAACTTTAAACTATGTGGATTATGTAATTAGGCTAAATGATCAAATAGGTCAGAAGTCGGAGAGTCTTATTATAACATATGAAAATAGGTACAAATCTCAATATGACTACAAGAATACAATTACGTTGGTTTATACTAAACGGCTAAGTGTGGATATCAAATATATAAATGAAAAGGGGGGAGGGGTCATAAGTTTTATAGCCTAAAGGATCACCCCGTGCAACATAAATAATACTTCGCAACTTCCTTTAGGTAGGAGTTGCTCATATTATTCAGCGGGCACAGACTATCATCTCCTGCTACCCTATGTGTGCACTACCCGTCCCATACCTATGGTCCAGGAGGCTTTGGACTCTATTTGGGTGGTTCTAGACTTACTTAGGATGCTCAAAATGATAAATAAAAAGAACTAGGCGACATTTAAAACAGGTAGGACTGCACATAATAGCAATGAAAAGCTCTAATTAGCCTCCACACATAAGCAAAAAAGCACGCGATCAGTCACCGATTTCTTAGATTGGGCAGTACATGATGTTAATCGTTAAGTCCTATAGGCAGGATTTCTATGTGATTCTGATTTCCAGTATTATATAAGCAACGCACAGGTAGGTTAAGACATGCAAGTCCTATAGGCATGGTTTCTAACTGTTGGTTAGGCAATAAAGCGATACGAGTGACCAGATTACTAATGCTGATTTTATAAGCGTGCACCTCAGGCAGACATTAATGTCGTATAGGCATGGTCCCTTATAGTTACGGGATTAGGCAGTACAACTTTGATGGTCTAGTATTAGCAATGTTGACCTCATAAATAGTCTTATGTGCGCAACAACATCTTATAGGCAGGATTTCTAACAATTGAGAATTAATTTGATTTTATAACACTTTATTCCTATAGACATGCTATCTAGGCGGGGTAGTGTACTAAAGTAATAGAAGTAATTTGACCAATTGGTTATTTGAAATCCTATAAACATGGTATCTAGATTAGTAAGGAATGTGCTATACATCCTATAGGCATGTTGTCTAAGTGTGCACAGTAGTAGACGTGGAAACAGGTATAGCGAATACTTGAACTAACATGTTTTAACAAGTTAAGTTAGGTGTGTGCGTGACTCCTATAGGCATGCTTTCTACACATGAAACTAAAAGCATGTAAAGCAAATAGCAAATAAACCACATGGATCATATAGGCATGTTTTCTACCCCTTCATCTGAGAATTAGAGTACCCTATCCCCTTTTACTAATTTCCCCATCTGTTTTGTTTGTAAGTTATTATAGGCTAAAAATAATGAATACAAGTGCAAATATTACATAGTGAAAGACTACATGCCTAATAAATAGAGCAGGCCCAAAAGAGAAATAACCCAGTAATACCTGGGCCTTCAGCGAGCTCAATTTTCACACGAACAGTAGACCCAGATCTAAGCACACCTCAAACGTGAGAGTGTATCAATTGCACAACCCGGGGCCACACATGAACTCGTACCAGGCTTAGATGGAGGAACCATACGTGGCAACCAATTAACAACTCTAAAGTCTATTAACAGTGATACCTCATAGGGACACGATTACATAAACATATCATCACTTTTTAGAAGCTAAAGAAACAAGATTGGTCAAACAAGAGGGCTTGAACATGCCAACTAGGTGGACAACTTTAACCTAGCAAGTTTGACATAGAAAACTGACACCATATTGAGCAATCATTCAACAAAGGAAATGGTGTAGCATGCTGAACACAGTAACACATTAGGAGGGCTTAAGAAGCAGGTCTATTGAGTTAACAGGGTAAACACACATACACATGCTAAAACTTTAGACAAGTGAGCCTTATTCATAGTAATTATAGCCAGAGGGATAGCATTTTCACATGAAGATTTTTAACATGGGAGCCTAACATGATCACAAGCAGTACAACAACAACCTAGTAGCATGGTCTACAACAGACCACAACAGTGCCAAAACTCATGAGAAATATATATCACTTAAGAGGAATAGGACAGGCAAGCATAACCACTTATACCAATTACCCAGACATGAGAGAAGCTAACATAGAAATTTGCCCTAGAAGAAATTCTAAAGACATAAGATTAACAAATCAAACATACATTAGAACTTAAATGGCATAGAAACATGCTTTAGCTAATCAATACCGCCTCAGAAATTTATCATGTTGGGCAAGAATAACTCAACAAGGTCTGAAACACAAACACGGAGATACAGGACAAGGTAGGGAACACACATTAGTTTAGTAGCACTTAAGAAGACTGGAACCCATTCCCATAATGAAAGCATATTACATATCCTGAAGCCTACTGAATTCAACTACTAGAGGACATGGAACTGTAGGGCTGTCACGACCCAAAAATAGCCATCGTGATGGCGCCTATCGTGGAACTAGGCCGGCCTCAACTTTACAATCCAACACCAACAACAGTAAGTTTGAAAAAATTAACGGAAGCATTTAACAATTAAAAAACTGTTTGAAACATAAGGAATTCCCAAAGTGAAACAATTCAGCCCAAAATCAGGGTATCACTGAGTACATGAGCGTCTAGATTAGAAAATACAATCTACAACAGTGTCTAAAGATATAAACTGAAAATACGACAAAGATAAGGAAAGGAGAGTCAAGGCCCACGAACGCCATGTAGCTACCTCGATAATCTCCGAACTCTAGAACCTCGATCAACAACCGCCGCTACGACCGGTATCGCCTGGATCTGCACACGAGGTACAGGGGGTAATGTGAGTACACCAACTCAGTAAGTAACAAGTCAAAACTTTGGACTGAAAGGTAGTGACGAACTCAACAGATACAGATAAGAATAGATTTAAGTGTGCAGAATCGTAGGCATGCTTTCAATTTAATTAGGCAGTTCAAAACAGTAAAGTAGAACAGATACGAACAGTGTAAAGAATATATCTCTACTTCCTCTACATGCCAATGCTGTATGAAATGTACCACGCTATCAGCCTCATATGCTCACACTCTCAAATACTCAACCACTCGGTACTGTATATGGCTCATACGGCCTAGGGAAGATCCATCCCGGAATATATACATATCACTGACAATAGTCACTCAGTACCGAGGAAGGCCAATCTAGCCCTGTGGAGAATATCCGTCTCTAGGAATCAATGCTTCGAAAAAGATGCATGTCCAGGAAAGATCCATCCCTCAATAATATCAATTGCGCTCACTGGGGTGTGTTACAGACTTCGGAGAGGCTCCTGCAGCCCAAGTGCTATCAAAATCATCAATATAATCGCTATGGCATGCAGCCCGATCCCATAATTGTCACTCATAACCAGGCTCTCGGCCTCACTCGGTCATTAACCTCACCACGGGCTCACAATGTCATGAAACAACCTGGAACAATGATATTATAGATCAATAAATAACTGAGATTGAGATATGATATAAAAATGCATGATCATGACTGAGTATGGAATATTAGATGGAAACTAGTGAGATGACATCAAGAAACGACTGCTAAGGCTCCAAACAATACCGTCACAAGCCTAAACATGATATCTAGCATGATTTACAGCTCAAATAATTTATCACATGGTGAAAACATGAATATCAACAAGATAGAGTCACTAAACGGTGCCATGGAGTCACCCAGGCCACAATTCTCACGGTGCACGCCCGCACGCCCGTCACTTGGCATGTGCGTCACCTCACTACTAATCACATAACACGTAGTTCGGGGTTTCGAACCCTCAGAACCAAGTTTGAAAGCGTTACTTACGTCAAACCAAGCAAATATCCTACTCCGCGATGCCCTTGCCTCTCAAATTGGCCTCCAAATGTCCCGAATCTAGCCACAAGCAACACAATACGGTCAATATAGGCTAAAGGAACCAATTCCACAAGAAAATGCTAAATTGTAGCTAAAATCCGAAATTGGCTCAAACCCGACCCCCGGGCCCACGTCTCGAAATCCGACAAAAGTCATAAAACCCGAAAGCCCATTCACTCACAAGGCTAACCATACTAAATTTAACAAAATCTGACCTCATTTGGTCACTCAAATCCCCAAAATCCGCTCTCGAATTCTCGAGCCCTAAATCCCTAAATTTCTAGATCAAATCCTTAATTAGATGATGAATAAAGCTATGGATTCACGAAATTTATACCATTATGGGTTAGAATTACTTGCCCCAAAGGTCTCCCTTGAAATCCTTCAAAAAATCGCCTCTCTCTCGAGTTCCTAAAGTCCAAAATTGAAAATGAAGAACAAAACCTCGAGCTGGGGTTTTCTACCCAGCTAAAACCGCACCGGTGGTCCTAGTTCCGCACCTGCGGAACCGCATCTGCGAATAGGGCTCCGCTTCTGTGGAAATTCATTAAAAGGTTGGCTCCGCTCCTGCGATCAGCCGCAGATGCGGGGACCAAGCCGCACCTGCGATCCAACTGCACATTTGCGCCTCACAATCCGCTTCTACGACCTCGCACCTGCGGTTCTTATCGCGCCCCCTTTTTCTCGCAAAATCGAGTTTTGACATTTCTGGGACAACTCCTTTCCTTTTGGGATGGGGTAAGGGATTTGAAGAGTCGCCACCTAACGGATTAAGGTGCGTTAGGGCACCTAGAGCAGTTAACTCATGAAACTAGTTTACATCACCAGAGATCGGGTAAGGGCTCGAAATTACCTTGAGGGGAAGGTGTTAGGCGCCCCTCGAGGTCCACAACATGGGTCCCGGCCGAACTTAAATTAAGCGAATTAGCCTTAAAAGAGAAGAAACAATTTGGACAGATACAATATTCAATTTATTTATACATAGGAGTATAGGGGGTGGTCCTAAGTTTTTTAGCCTATAGGATCATTCCATGCAATGCTTTGCAACTCCCTCAATTCGGGGTTTTACTCATAGCATTAGCGCATGGGCTATCATTTCCTTTACTACCCAATTACTATCTTTCAGTTGTTACCTAAGCGTTCTAATAGCTTCTAACTCGTGCCTTATGCGTGCACTACCCGTCCCTTACCTATGGTCCTGGAGGTATTTAGGACCTGTATGTGGGGTGGTTCTAGACTGACCTATGTTGCTTAAAATGAAAAAAGCTAGGCGACAAACAAAATTCAAATAGGACTATCATGTAAGGAGCAAATAAGGGCTCATATTAACCTCCACAAGTAGATAACAAATGCACGCAATTAAATCAGCAAACTTTGTTAAATTAGGATCTTATAGGCAGGATATCTAGATGAGCAGAAATAGAATGTAAGACAACATTTTTATTAAGGCGGGCATCGGGACCTATCAATTTTCCTACTGATTTTATTAAACCTTGAATCTGGGCATTTTCAGGCAGTAAAATATCACAGTTTTAGACCCCAGAATCATTAATAACCCTACAGATTTGCCTAAGTGATTAACAGAATCCTATAGGCATGGTATCTACAACTGTTAATTATAGACCTATATCATGGTTTCTAAGCGAATTACTGATCTTAACTCATGAAGACAGGTTTTATCTCTTTAGATCTAGGCATGCTTTCTAAGTTGCAGAATTAATTTAACTCCTATAGACATGATTTCTAAGTGTTGACTTGATTTAAACCTCTATAAGCGTGGTTTCTAAGTTCACAAACTGATTTCACCCTATAGGCATGACATCTATTAATCACATGTGGGCAGAAATTTAAGCACATTACCAGGAAAGTTTGTTAATTCACACAAATTGGATGTTATATACATGATCACTAATGCACGTTGGGTTTGGAAATATGTGTAGATCCTATGAACAGGATTTCTAATGCAGAGTTAACAGGAGGCCTATAGGCATTAGTTCTAGTATGCAAAATGTGGAAGTACAGAGTCACAAACAATCAGAAAAATCCTATACGCATGATCTCTAAACAAGTAGGGACATTCACATAATCAAACCAATAAACCTATAGGCAGGTTTTCTACCCGAGTTTCAAACAAAGATATAGAAAAATCCCCCAGCTTTTACTAATAAACCCCAGATCTGTTATTACAGAGATTATTACAGCCCAGAATGAATAAATTACATAACAGTATCTATTACACTATAGGGAGACTTAGCAGGCCCAATATAAACCTGGGAACCAAGCCTTCAAACACAAAAGCTCTGAAACAATAGCAGTGATCCATTCACAATACCTTAAACCAGGCTTCCAGTGTGTCAAAGTTCCCAAAGAGCCTCAGGGACCCCGGGCAATGCTCACACTAGAACCACACATTCAACACAAAATTCATAAAAGATTGGAAAATCATCCCCAATGTGTCAGAGTTCAAAGGAGTCTCATGGACCCTAGGCAGTGCTCACACTGGGGGTGGTAGGAACCTAGATAGCTAAGAGTAGAAGTTTGAAAACCAGCACATCGGGAGTAAGGGGACAGGTTTAGAAAATAGCTTAATTTTCAGAAGCAAACAGATTCAGAATACAGAGTTGCGAACAGTACTGCACCAAGAAACAAACAAAGTCCATGTTGAGAACATAGTTCAAATAAATTTGAATTTTTGATTAGGCTAGATCCTTATGCTAATATTAAACAACCATGGCTTAAGTACAGAAACAATCAGCAAGCAGACAGAGCACCTGAATTAGCCACATATTTGATTACATGCTTGCAGTATATAGCAATGTTCAGAACAGGGAACACACAACTAAACTAGACAGGGTTTCACATTATTGAAGGTAACTTAGTTTAGCATTATCACTAAGTGGGATCATGTAGTCGCATAGAAAGCAGAAGCATGCTGAAAATTTAAATAGACTAATCGAATAAAGCATATAGAACATAATAGAATAATAGAAGCTAAGGCATACCAGTTGAGAAGAAAGCAAACAGGAATGCAATAGTAGTTAGAATCCAGAGAATCTGGCCTTGGCTTTCAGCCGGCCAAACAGTGCAGAAATCAGAACAATAGAAAGAGAAAGCTCAAGTTTTTGAGAGCAGAGAGTTTGAAAGTTGTAAAGTTGTTCTAAAAGGGGTTGTAAAGCATCTCAGTGTGTCTAAAATCAGGACAAAGAAAGGGCTTTTATAGCATACAATAGAGTAATACACAATAAGGTAATGAACCAATCACACACAAATAAGGTACAAAAATCAATAAACCATCAATTAAGGTCAGCATGAATCAATTAACAGGACAGAATCGAGTAAGTATCACTTAATTTAAGGAAAATCTCACACGGAATCAGTCAGTAGTTAAGAATAAGGCTAAATAAGGTAAGAACTGATTCCAAAATCAATTAGGAGTCAGAACACAAAATCAAGCCAGTAGTACGGATAATTAATCACATAAATAAGGTAAGAACAGGTAAAATCTTAATAAGGAAATACTGGTACTAAAAGGAAAGTTGATTCCCAAACCCTAATTTAGGTAAGTAGAATTAATTAACACCTAACTGACAGAATTAAAGGTAAATGGGCAAAAGACAGTAGAATAAACTGTCAAGTAATCGAAACCCTAAGAAATACAAAGACATATAGATGGAGCTTGATTAAATCAAGTAAAAATCAATCGGAAAAGTAAATAAGAAAATCAGAGATGAAAACAATTAACGCTAAAACCTTTTTTTGCAGAAACCCATCAGAAATCAAAACCCTAGCTTTTAGGGTAAATAAAATCGGTCAATACTAATAGTAAAACAGAAAATTTTAAGGGAGAAATACCAAACAAACATAAAGTCGCGTTAGATCTAAAGAGATCTAAATAGATTCAACCAAAAAATAGCTTGGTTCATGAAAATAGACAGAAGCGAATCAAATCTGGTTTGAACCAGAGATTTGAAACCCCAAAAATACGAAAAACTCGTACTCACAGGTATCAGAGAGAACATAGACGGAATAATTGAGAAATGAGAGACTTTGAACCAGATTTGGTTCGAGTCTCTTGAGATTCACATCAAGCAACATAGAAATCGTATAACCAGTAGAGAGGTGAGGCCAGATAAGGCATGAAATCGAAGGAAAATCCCATGAATCAAGAGGGGATTTGTGACGGCGGGCTAGAGTTAGAGGGGGGTGAGAGAGAGAAGAGATGAGAGAGGGGATCCAGAGGCGGCAGGTTGGGAGAAATAAGGGTAGGGTTTAGGGGTTAATATAATCAAAAAAAGGAAAATTGACCCTGGACCGTTGATCTTCTGAGATCAACAGCCAGGATTAAAATTAGGCTGGGTCGGGTTTTAAACGGGTAGGGTATTTAGGTTATGGGTTAGGGTAACTGGCTGGCTAGTATTGGGCTGGGTGGTCCGAAAATTTAATTAAAAAAAGGCTATGTTTTAAATACCCATTTGATTTAATAAAATAATTTATAAATGATAAAAATGTTATTTGTGCATGAAAATGATTTAAAATAATTATTTAATATTATAAAAATATAAAAAGTCACTTTCCGTGTAAATAATGTAATTATGCATATATGGGCTATTATTGTAAAGTTATTGCAATTATAGCCTAAAGAGACAAATAAAATTATGCATAAAATGATTAAAGCTTAATATGATAACAATCAAGTAATAAGTCATTATAAAATTATTTGTGATGCAATTGGTAACTATTTAAATAATAAAATGCTGGAATAAATTAATTAAAATCCTTTTAAAATTACAGAAAATTATGGAAAAATACTGGTTGATGCTCATGCACTATTTTGAAAGTATATATGCATTTTTAAAATATATGAGGGAAAAATTGGGTATCAACAGTTTCCACTCCGCAGGTGCAGAAACACTAGCAGCTTAGCAGCAGCAGCTTCAACTGCATTTTTCCAACTCCAAACACTCCGATAACTACCCGAAATCACCCCGAGGCCCTCAGGACCACAACCAAGCATACCAACAGATCCTATAACATCATACGAACTTAGTCGAACCTTCGAATCACTCAAACCAACATCAAAACGCCAAATTACACTCAGATTCAAGCCTAAGAACTTCTAAACTTCCGAATTCCACAAACGATGCTGAAATCTACCAAACCACGTCCGAATGGCCTCAAATTTTGCACACAAGTCAGAAATGACACCAAGAACCTACTCTAACTTCCAAAAATCCAATCCGACCCCGATATCAAAATTTCCACTGCCGGCCAATATCACCAAAATTCTAACTTTCGCCAATTCAAGCCTAATTCTACCACGGACCTCCAAATCACATTCCAGACGCGCTCCTAAGTCCAAAATCACCTAATGGAGCTAACTAAACCATCAAAATTCACATCCAAGGTTGTTTACCCATAAGTCAACATCCGGTCAACTTTTCCAACCTAAGCTTTCAAATAAGAGACTATGTGTCTCAATTCACTCCGAAACCACTCCGGACACGAACCAACTAACCGGTATATCATTATATAGCTCTAGAACACAAAAAAGCAGAAAATGGGGGAACAGGGCTATAACTCTCGAAACGGCCGGCCGGATCGTTACATCCTCCCCCTCTTAAACAAACGTTCATCCTCGAACGGGTCTAGAAACATACCTGGAGCCTTAAATAGGCGTGGGTATCTGCTCCGCATCTCCCGCTCGGTCTCGCAAGTAGCCTCCTCCACGGGCTGACCCCTCCACTGCACCTTCACTGAAGCTAAATCCTTTGACCTCAACTTTCGAACCTGGCACCCCAAAATAGCCACCGGCTTCACATCATAAGTCAAATCACCATCCAACTGAACTGTGCTGAAATCCAAAACATGAGATGGATTGTTGACATACTTCCGAAGCATAGAAACGTGAAATACTGGATGAACACTCGATAAGCTAGGTGGCAAAGCCAACTTATAGGCCACCTCCCCAATCCTCCGAAGCACCTCAAACGGCCCAATAAACCGAGGGCTCAACTTGCCCTTCTTTCCAAATCTCATAACACCCTTCATGGGTGAAACCTTCAGCAAGACCTTCTCCCCAACCATGTAAGACACATCACGGACCTTTCTGTCGGCATAACTCTTTTGTCTTGACTGCGCCGTACGAAGCCGCTCCTGAATCAATTTCACCTTGTCCAATGCATCCTGAACCAAGTTTGTACCCAAAAGCCTAGCCTCACCCGGCTCAAACAAACCCATTGGAGATTTACACCGCCACCCATATAAAGCCTCATACAGAGCCATATGAATACTCGACTGATAACTGTTGTTATAAGAAAACTCCGCGAGTGGCAGGAACTGGTCCCATGAACCCCCAAAATCAATGACACAAGCGCATAGCATGTCCTCCAGTATTTGAATAATACGCTCGGACTGCTGTCTGTCTGAGGGTGAAATGCTGTGCTCAACTCAATCTGAGTGCCCAACTCTCGTTGCACGACCCTCCAAAAATGCGATGTAATCTGCATGCCTCTGTCTGAAATGATGGAAACTGGCACCCATGAAGGCGAACAATCTCTCTGATGTAAATCTCAGCCAACCACTCTGAAGAATCGGTAGTGCTCAAAGGAATGAAGTGCGCGGACTTGGTCAGCCGATCCATAATCACCCAAATAGCATCGAACTTCCTTGAAGTCCGTGGGAGCCCAACTATAAAATCCATGGTGATCCGCTCCCACTTCCACTCTGGAATCTCTATCTTCTGAAGCAAGCCTCCCGGTCTTTGATGCTCATATTTCACCTGCTGACAGTTGAGACACCGAGCTACAAACCCAACTATATCTTTCTTCATTCTCCTCCACCAATAGTGTTGTCTTAAATCCTAATACATCTTCGCAGCACCCAGATGGATGGAATACCGCGAACTATGGGCCTCTTCAAAAATCAACTCCCGTAGCCCATCCACATTGGGCACACATATCCGGACCTGCATCCTCAATACCCCGTCATCACCAATAGTTACATCTCTGGTATCACTGTGCTGAACCCTGTCCTTGAGGACGAGTAAATGAGGATCATCATACTGGCGCTCTCTAACGCAATCGAGTAAGGAAGACCGAGAAACCACACAAGCTAGGATCCGATTTGGCTTCGAATTATCCAGTCTCACAAACCGATTGACCAAGGCCTGAACATCAACTTCAAGGGGTCTCTCACCAACAAGAAGGAATGCAAGACTACCCATACTCACTACCTTTCTACTCAAGGCATCGGCCATTACATTGGCCTTTCCCGGATGGTACAAAATGGTAATATCATAGTCCTTTAGCATCTCCAACTATCTCCGCTGCCTCAAATTGAGATCCTTCTGCTTGAACAAGTGTTGGAGGTTACGATGATCAGTAAACACCTCACAAGACACACCATAGAGATAATGCCTCCAAATCTTCAACGCGTGAACAATGACAGCCAACTCTAAATCATGAACAGGGTAGTTCTTCTCATGGGGCTCAAGTGACGCGAAGCATAAGAAGTCACTCTACCCTCCTACATCAAAACACACCCAATGCCGATCCGAGAAGTATCACAATATACGGTATAAAAACCAGAAGCTGATGGCAGAACTAACACTGGAGCTGTGGTCAAGGCAATCTTGAACTTCTGAAAGCTCGCCTCAAACTCATCCAACCACCTGAAAGGAGCACCCTTTTGGGTCAATTTCGTCAAGGACGATGCAATAGACGAGAAACCCCGAACGAACCGACGGTAATAACCAGCCAAACCAAGAAAGCTCCGAATCTCTGTGGCTGAGGACGATCTGGGCCAACTCTGAGCCGCCTCTATCTTCTTCAGATCAACCTGGATACCCTCACTGGACACCACGTGCCCCCAAGAACACTACTGAACTGAGCCAAAACTTACACTTAGAGAACTTAGCATAAAGCTTCTCTTCCCTCAGCCACTGCAATACAACCCTCAAATGCTCAGTGTGCTCCTCCTGGCTACGAGAGTATACCAAGATATCATCAATGAATACAATAACAAATGAGTCGAGATAAGGCCGAAACACGCTGTTCATCAAATGCATGAACACTGCTGGGGCATTGGTCAGTCCAAAAGACATCACAAGGAACTCATAATGACCATACCTAGTCCTGAAAGCTGTCTTAAGAATGTCCGAGTCCCTTATCTTCGACTGGTGATACCCTGACCTCAAATCAATCTTGGAGAACACCCTCGCTCCCTGAAGCTGGTCAAATAAATCATCAATACGAGGCAACGGGTACTTGTTCTTGATTGTGACTTTGTTTAATTGCCTATAATCAATGTACATTCTCATGGTGCCAACCTTCTTCTTCACAAATAGAATTGGTGCACCCCAAGGTGACACACTAGGCCGAATAAACCCCTTATCAAGGAGTTCCTGAAGATGCTCCTTCAATTCCTTTAACTCCGCCGATGCCATACGATACAGTGGAATAGAAATGTGCTGAGTGCCCGGCACAAAATCAATACCGAAGTCAATATCCCTATCCAGCAGCATGCCCGGCAGGTCTGCAGGAAACACATTCGGAAAATCTCGCACCACTGAAACTGAATCAATAGTAGTCTCTGCACTGACATCCCTCACTAAGGCCAAATAAGAAAAACACCCTTCCCGACCATCCGCTGAGCCTTCAAGAATAAAATCACTCTACTGGGAACATAGTCCAATGAACCTCTCCACTCAATCCGTGGCAACCCCGGCATAGCCAACGTCACCGTCTTAGCGTGACAGTCCAGAATAGCATGACACAGAGACAACCAATCCATGCCCAATATCATATCAAAGTCAACCATACTAAGCATCAACAGATCAACTCTAGTATCTAATTCCCCAATAGTCACAACACACGACCGGTATACACGGTCCACAGTAATAGTATCGCCCACCGACGTAGATGCACGAACAGATAAAACTAGAGACTCATGGGGCATGTCTAGATAATGATCAGAATATGACGACACATATGAATAGGTGGAACAAGGGTCAAATAACACAAAAGCATCTCGATGACATACAGAGATAATACATGTGATCACTGTGTCTGAAGCAATGGCGTCTGGTCTGGCAGGAAGTGCATAGAAATGGGCCTGGCCGCCACCTGATAGGCCTCTCCCTCTAGGGCGACCCATAGCTGACTGACCTCCACCTCGAGCTGGCTGGGAGGGGGGTGAAGTAGCTGGTTTTAAAGTCGAAGGCTGACTCCTCTGCTGAGATGAACCTCCTTAGTTGGATCTAGGATCAGTGCGATCAGATTATATGAAGTATATTAAAGAGCAAATACCATTATTTGGTTCAGAATAAAGTAATGATTCTCGTCAGGAGTATAGACTCAATGATTTGTTGACTCGGCAGTTGGTTATGAATTTCTACACATCTCTTCCATTGTGGCGGTATTGTAAGAGTTAGAACAGGACTCGTATATGTCATGGGGTGCATTGTGAGCATCAGGTTCAAAGAATGTCAACTATTATGATCAGAGAATATTATTATGGTCCTATGAATGATGTGGTGCACGGTGTGAATTTTGCAAAGGTATGCATTCATGTTCTAGTACATCGTGTGATGATTGATACGGTGTTCGTATGTTGGAAACAGGCCTGGCAGAGAATTCCGGATGTTGGAGCTGGGTTCTAAGGCTTATTTTCCTAAATGAAAAAGGATATCTTCAGATTTGATCGAGCTAAGGTACTCAATTGAATTTTGATAGCACGGGTAGGTGCACGAGGTGTTAAATAGTAATTCCAGACTACTCCAGTGCAATTCTCAGCACGTTCGAGAACGAACGTGTATTTAAGTGGGAGAGAATATAACGACCCGACCGGTCGTTTTGAGCTCTAGCACATCATTTGGTGGTTTGAGGCCATGAGCAGCTTCACTTCAGGTATTATGACTTGTCGCATGGTCGCAATTGAATTTCGGGAATTTTGGAGTTGATTTGGAAAGAAAATTGTCATTTGGAAAGCTTTAAGTTGGAAGAATTGACTAAGGGTTGATTTTTGAGTAAACGACCTCTGAATCGGGATTTGAAGGTTCTAGCAGGTTTGTATGATGATTTTGGACTCTGGCGTATGTCCGGATCGGGCATTGGATGACCCGGGAGCGTTTCGGCGCCTATTGAGGAAGTTAGCATTTTTGGAAGAATTTCATAAATTTGGGTGGAAGTGCATTTCAGTGTTATCAATGCCCGTTTGGTATTCCGAGTCTGGGAATAGCTCCGTACGGTGATTCTGGTATTGGGAGCATGATCGGAAGTGGATTTGGAGGTCCGTAGGTCATTTTGGAGTTATTTGGCGAAAGTTAGAAATTCGAAGGTTTTTGAGAAGTTTGACCGGAAGTGGACTTTTTGATATCGGGGTCGGATTCCGATTCCGGAAGTTGGGGTAGGTCCGTAATGTCGAATATGACTTGTGTGAAAAATTTGAGGTCAATCGAACGTGATTTGATAGGTTTCGGCATCGAATGTAGAAGTTGGAAATTTTAAAGTTCATTAAACTTGAATTGGAGTGCGATTCATGGTTTCAGCATTGTTTGATGTTATTTGAGGCCTCGAGCAGCTCTGTGTGATGCTATGGGACTGGGTTGTGTGATTGGATGGGGTCCCAGGGGCCTCGCGTGTGTTTCAGGGTAGTTTTGGATCGAATTTGTATGAAAAGCTGTTGCTGGTTTGCTGTATCTAGTTTCCTTCTTCGCGAACGCGAAGGGAGTTCCGCGTTCGCAAAGAGGAAGGTTGGAGGCTACTGGATTTGTCCTTCACGAACGTGAAGTGGAGGCCGTGAACGCGAAGGGGTTGGTTGAGTTGACTACGCGAACACGAAGGGTGTGGGTAGCTGGCCTTCGCGAACGTGATCATCGGGCCGCGAACGCGAAGAAGGAATTTGGGGCTGAAGTAGGTTGTGCTTCGCGAACACGAGGGTATTGCCGCGTTCGCGAAGAAGGGCAGTGCTGGGCAGTGAGTTGTTTTAAAGACGGGATTTGGCCATTTTCTTTCATTTTCTCTTGGCTTGGGCGATTCTTGGAGGGTTTCAAGAGGGGGTTTTCATCTTCAATGACAAGGTAAGCTATCCCCACCTATTATGAGTTAAATACATTGATTATGTTTAGATTTTAGCATGGAAATTAGTGGAAATTTGGGGTTTGAAGAAAAACCTAGAAAATTGGTATCTTTGGATTTTGTCCACGAATTTTGGTATGGAATTGGATATAAATTATATATTTGAGTTCGTGAGGTTATGGGTAAACTTTATCTTCGAAAAATTTGGAATCCAGGCACGTGAGCCCGAGGGTGATTTTATCGAGTTTTCAATAGAGGTTAGAAATTGTTATAAATTGGATTATATTGGGTATTTGAGCATATATTAATGGGTTTTGCATAATTATTGGCTAGTTTTGGAGCGTTGTGCATCGATTGGAGTCGTCGAAAGGGCTTGGAAGCCGGTTATGGAACTTCGGAGCGACGTGAGTCTCTTTTCTAACCTTGTAAGAGGGAATTATCCCCATAGGTGAACTAAATCAATATGTGCTCCTATTTGTGGGGGCTACATACGCACGAGGTGAAGAGAGTTCGTGTATAGCTACTATTATACTTAAGTTCGGGTAGTCTAGGACCTGAAAGCAGACTTTACTTGCAATATTTGCAACCTTATTGTCAATTTAAAATGCTGAAATCATATCGAACTTGGTAAATAAATTTGTAAAAGGCTAAACATCATTTTCTTGACTTTTAAAAGAAAAATTGCCTTTTCCTTGGATAATTTCCCCTTGATGTATTCTTAATTGACTGTTTGAATGTGTTTGTCTTTTGTGGAACGGGCCGAACGCCTCGGTAAATTAAATAGATGCATCTATGGTTCGCGTCATTCGACCCTCTGGCAGTGCACAATTTAAGTATTATATTGTATTGGGCCGTACGACCTCGGCATGATTTGCGCATGGTTATATTGATTGCCTTGAAATGTATAAATATTGATATTACCTTCCTGGCCTGAAATAAATTGATAATTGAGGAAATAAGAAATCGGAAATCTCCTACTGTCAAAAGGATTGTTTACTTGCTTCATGAAACCCCTGAGTTTACTGCTGTTTTAATAAATCCACAACTGATTATATTATAGGACCACTAGTAAGTGTCGAAGTCAACCTCTCGTCACTACTTCTTCGAGGTTAGACTGGATACTTACTGGGTACGCGTTATTTTCGTACTCACACTGCACTTGCTGTGCATTTTTGTTGCACATGCACATGTATGCCTAGTGGCCTCGTTGGGCGCAGCGGCATGGTTGATACGGAGATTTAGGTGAGCTGCATCTCTCGAGACGACCTCAGCCAGCAGAGTCTCCTTCAGATTATTGTATTTTCTTTTCTGTCCATATTTGTATTCCGGACAGTTATTGTATTATATTTTATTTCCTAGAAATTGCTCATGCACTTGTGACACCGGGTTCTAGGATGACATGGGATTATTCAGTATTTAAATTTGTTAAAGACATCATTATTTTCTCGGTCAAGATCATTATTTATTGTTTAATGTAAGGAAAAGAAATAATTTCAAAAATACAAAAATGAGGAATAAATTAACTTCGTGGTGTTGGCTTGCCTGACAGTGGTGTCCAGCGCCATCATGACCCTTAATGGATTTTGGGTCGTGACAGAGGATTAAGCTATTTGTGTGTTTTATGATTTGTTCAGTATTTATATGTTATGATGTGCTTCATTGTTATATGTAATAAAATTACTTTATATTATTAATGACATCTTCATTTTTTTATGTTTATATTGTTATATTTATTATGTATACTTTATGTTTATATTTGTTTCGTTATATTTTTCTACATGTAAATATTGTATATTCATTACACAGATGGATTCTCGCGGTATAGAAATAAAAAATCTAAGAAGAAAAAATACACTTTACCTAGATCAAGTCAGCTTCCTCCACCTACACCAAATATGAGCCCTCCTCCTATGCCTCCTCGTCCTTCCATGCCAGCTTCACAGTCATCTGACTTTTTCAAAGTCCCTCCGCCGTCTAGCTCGCTTCAGTATTACTCCATGCCTTCTCATGGTGGCTCAGCTTTGATCACCATTAATTTTATACCCACGCCTCATTTCAGCTTTTCCCCGCGTGATCCTGCTAGTCAGTTCGGTGGCTCACCACTGATTGCATCCCCGGGCCATCATAGTAGCCAGCATGGTGGTTCATCTTTTGTGCCTCATACATCGCCAACTTAATTATCATCTTCATAATCATCCACTCCAAGTATATCTAACTTGGATATTGGAGGGTCTCACACAGTTGCATCCCCATCTACCAGTACTTCCACAGTTGTTGGTACCGTGAGATAGTGTACTAGAGGGACTGTACAGTACGATCATCTTCATCGGCTGATTATCATTCCCTATGATGACATGTGAATTTTCCTTCAATTTCCTTTAAAAAATTTCAATAAAATTTTACATATAATCAATTTAATGTATATGTTAAATTAAATGCAGGTTTTTGCCATCCTTTCAGGACGCGCATATGGTGATGGAATCTATGAAGCCATTTTTTTCATGAGTCGTGAAATTCCTGCAGACTGTACCAAATCAGAATGAATATGTGGTAACAATTTAAGGTAAGAATAGATTAATTTTTATTAATACTTATCATCATTCGTCTGATATTATTTATTCAATTTTGTAGGTTAGGTGTGTATGGCAGCCTACACTTGAAAATCTGCTGAATGAGAACTTCGAGAAGAGAGCACAAAAGCGGATAATAGATTCACATCATGTTGCTAGGAGAGGTGGCACCAGGCTTGATTGGATACGTGAACATATCTGGAGTCAGCTTTTGGCGAAGTGGAACACCCCTGAGTGGAAGAAGAAGAGTGAACATGCAAAGTTAAACAGAGCTTCTACTTAGGGTGGAGCGTTGCATACTGGAGGTTCTATTAGTTTTGCAGCCCAGTTTGAGAATGGTAATTTCATTACAAAATATACAAGTATGCAAATTGAACACACACACACCACACACCACACACCACACACACACACACACACACACACACATATATATATATATATATATATAATTACTTCTTAATTTTCAGAAAAAGGAACGTGAGGGAAATGTGACTTATGCTGAGGTCTTTGCAGAGACCCACAAGAAAAAGAAGAAGGACGACACAAGAGAAGGATGAGTTGAATCGCGTGCTTCAGAGATATTTGTATGATCCCAACACCAACACTATATTATTTTTCCCTCTTGGTTTATTTTATTTATATAATGTGTATTATTGTTATTTCAGGACGAGTATCATATTGATCTTGATGCATGGCGACAAACTTAGCCTGAAGGAACTCAACCGGCCACGGAGGATTTGACTGCAATTTGAACACAGGCGGCTGGTGGCGTGAATAAAGGTATAAATATTATGTAATTATCTATTTTGGTACTAGTTTGAAAGTTGCTTGTTTGTTTTCTTACTTCATTTACTTCTTTTCTTTATTTTCGTGAAAATAATAAATAAAGGTCGAGTCTACGGGATTGGAGTACAGCCATCCTCCAGTCATCCACCAGCAGCATTTTTCACTGGGACATCAGTTTCCCAAGAAGACAAGGAAGCTATGCGTCAAAAAGTGGATCAAATATCGCAAAATTTCAAGCAACTCAGGCTTTGATCCAAAAATTATTAAAAAGGAAAAGCAAGAAAGGAGCTGCAATGGAATCTGAATTTGAGTCTGAGGAGGAGACTGATTCTGAATAGGCTATTTGAATGTTTTAGAGTTGAAGTTAGAGACATGTTTAATTTATGTTGTTTGATAGTTGGTTGTTTGATTAGTTAGTTGAATTGTTATAAATATTGTTGATACCCAATTTTTCCCTCATATTTTTAAAACATATATATATATATATATATATATATATATATATATATATATATATATATATATACATACTTTCAAAATAGTATATTTGCATCATTATTTAGTTTACAAATCTATACAAGCATTTTCTATAATTTTCCATAATTTTAGAGCTTTTAAATTGATTTTCCTGCATTTAAATTACCCGAATAATTATTAATTATTCCTTCAAATTATTTCAGGATGACTCAATTATCTAAAATTATTATTTCCATCAATAATATATGTTTCAAATGTTTTTACCTCATTTTTGTAATTACATTAGTTTTTTCAGGCTATTTGCACAATCTTGCAATAATAGCTTGTATTTTACAATTGTATTGCATTTGTCATTTTATTCAGGGTCAAAATCATATCCTATATTTTTACAATCTTCTACTATTATTTTAAACATTACTTTGCATAAAGGGTATTTTATATAATTTATTTAATTAATTTATTAAATTATTTTCTCCTTAATTTTCTATTTTTAAATCTAGCCCAAAAAATTAGGATTAATTCGGACCATCAAGGTCCAAATAAACCCCTGGCCCAACAGCTTCACCAGCCCAAACGACCCAATCCCCCAACCCAGTCTAAAAACCGGCCCCAACCTATTTTAATCCCAGCCGTTGATCAAAGGCACATAACATTTTCCCTATTTTCTCTTATAACCCAACCCCTAACCCTAGAGACCATTTGTCTCTGCTCAGCCGCCCTTGAATCCTCTCATCTCTTAAACCTAAACCCTAGCCGCCACCCCCTAAATCCTCTCCTAATCCCACCTAGTATGGGATTCCATGGTTATTCTTTGCCATATACGGCCTCTCCCTAGTACTGGTTACTCTTCTATACTACTTGCCTAAATATGGCAAGCAGATCTCATCAAGATCGAACCAAAATCGGTTCAAATTCTTGACCTTTCTTCTATTCCGTCTATATTCATCCTTTGTTCTATTATGGGTATGAATCTATGTGTATTTTCTGTTGATTCTTACTTACCCTAAAACTAGGGTTTTCATATCTCTTTAGATCGAACCAAAATTGGTTCGGTTCTCTGATTTTAAGTGTTATTATGTCTATATTCGTCCTATGTTACTATTTTCGTGTATATTCTGGTAATATTTATTTTTCCTAAAAAACTAGGGTTTGCTTGACTTCTCCTAAATTGATTGTGAATCAATTTCGTATGCTATTCTTTCCTTTTTTTATGATTGATTGATTGTTTCCTTGTTTGTGTGTTTAATTTTGCTACTATATAAACCCGTCCCCTTCCCCTTTCTGGACAGAACTTAAATCACTATTTTCACTAAAAACTGAGGTTTCTACTCTATATTCGCTTACTACTCTGTTTTTTTTTTTGGCTCTTGGCCGGCTGAAAGCCGAGGCCACCAGATTTCTATTTTTCTCGACCTCCCTTGGATGTGAGCACTGCCCTAGGTTCTTGAAACCCTTGGAACTTGACACATTCGAGACTCTGGGTCCTCAGAACCATTCTTTTCTTGTTTATTGAACAATCACTGGTTAGTTTCTAACTTTCGCAATGTTTATTATGTTCTAATTAGCATGTTCTCTGAATTGCATGATCTAATATGTTCTCCTGACTCTTTTCCTGTCTAATTCTGCCTATAATTGCTAGCTTAATAACATCTTTGTACTTAACTTAGTCAATTTAGACAAAATAAAGCATGCTTAGTTTAGTGTTGTTTCGATTACATGATCTAATCCATGTTTCTCTACCTAATTATGAACTTTCAGTGGTTAATTGATGTTATTAGCTTGCCTCAACTTGTTTAAGACCTTTACTCTAAATGTTGTATGCTACTATGACTATTGTTGCCACTTTATGTGTCCTTGCCATGACCAATCTGTACCTCTAATAGCTTGTGATCTCTTTGAAACTAATCTTCTTTGACTAATGCCCTCTATGATACCTGATCCTGTTTTTATTATACTGTTTAATCCTGAGTTTGGTATAATCAGATCCTTCAAGTTCTAAATTGGTTGCATTACTTGGTTTATTAGCCTAATGCCTTGCCTGTTAACTTTGCAATCCTAGATTCTTTGTCTCTTGTCATATGTTACCCTACCCAATATGTTAATCATGTGATTATCTTATAAGTTTGCAAATGCTTTTCCAAACCTTTACTAATGTTTTCACTAGTTGTTTCCTGTCATGAGTTTAATTTTGGGGCTGGCTAAAAGCCAAAGCCCTCTCCGCTTAGTCTCCTCTATCAACCTCCCTAGTGTGAGCATTGCTCGGGGTCCAATTGAGACCCTTGTGAACTCTGACACACTAGGGTCTAAGGTTCCTTGAAATATAGATAAAGAAATAAAAAAATGGGGGGGGGGGGGGGGTCGACTTTGTCCTAACAGCTTCATTATGCCCCTCTCCACCTACTGAATAAACCAATTGGTTTGTGTAAATGGTTGTTGATCAGCTCTGGCTACTGGGTTTCGGCTATTTTATGTGTAAATGAAGATTATTTTTCTGGGTTTGATTGGCTATGACTTCTGGACTGTGGTGAAGCTTGTTCGATATGAAGGCCCGACCGGGCTGGGTATACTTTGGGCCTGTCCTAGGCCCACTATAGTTATTTTGTGACTTTGTAATTTATTTCATTCTTTGGTCATGTAATAATGTTGTAATAACAATTGGAGTGTTAGTAAAATTGGAAAAATGGGTCTATTCTAATATTTGCATGAAACGGGTAGAAATCCTACCTATAGGTGTTTAATTTGTTCAAACATGTTCTGCTCCTATGTGTTTGTTAGATAACCTGCCTATAGGACCTGAGTGTTTAATTCGTTCAATATGTTCTGCGCCTATGTGTTTTGTTAGATATCATGCCTATAGGAAATAAAATGACCAATGTTTCAATTTGCATCACAGCATATTCGTTAGATACGATGACCATAGGGTTATGTTAGTTTATGTTCCGCAAATCTGCATTTTAGGAATCATGCCTATAGGGTTTTAATTGGTTAATGTGTTGTTGTTATAATTATTCACTTATGAGACATGCCTATAGGAGCTAAAACCAGTTCAATCGCTAATTGTAAAAATCCTGCCTATAGGATAATCCCACTCGCTTTAAGTGCTAATATTAAACTTTCAACACTGTTTCGTTGCCACTATTAGAAAGCATGCCTATATGATCAAACTGAGTAATTCTGAATGTCTTCCATGGCTATCACTACTAACTACTGCATAAATCACCTAGACATCATGTCTATAGGTTTAATCGCTTATAACCTGCAATCAGTAGGCAATGGTGTAGTTGCTCAGAAGTTGTATCTAAAATGGCACCTTGCATATGAAACTACCTGCATATTTGAATTCCAAGGTCACATAGAAACCATGTCTATAGGGCTTAATGACTTTAACTCGTCTCAATTCTAAAACTGTCTAACGTTTAATGTGAGAATTTGTTCGCGTGCATTTGTTGTCTAAGTGTGGAGGCTAACTTGAGCCCCTTAATTGCTTTTACATGAAGTCCAACGTGTTTTTTATGTCACCTAGTTTTCTCATTTTGAGCAACCTAAGTTAAGTCTAGAACCACCCAAAATAGAAGTCCAAACACCTCCTAGGCCATAGGCATGGGACGGGTAGTGCACGCATAAGGCACGGTTTAGAATCAACTAGTGTGCTTTAGGTAACAACTTAAAGATAGTAATCGGGTAGCAGGAGATGATAGTCTGTGCCCGCTGAATAATATGAGTAACACCCTATCTTCATGGATTTACGAAATATTGTTTATGTTGCACGAGGTGATCCTTTAGGCTAAAAATCTTAGGATCCCCCCCCCCCCCCATCTTGTCTTTAAATCAACTATTCGTGTTTAATAAAACTTCTCAAACTTCTTGATTTCTTTGTCTTTGTTTGTCTGACTAATTCATATAATTCGAGTTCGCCGAGACCCACAGTTGTGGACCTCGAAGAGTACCTAACACCTTCTCTTCGAGGTAATTTGAGCCCTTACCCGATCTTTGGTGACGCAAACTGGTTAATCCATAGTTATTTGCAAATGGGTGCCCTAACGCACCTCAAACCTGTTAGGTGGCGACTCTCTTTTTTAACACCCTCCTTAAAAGAGTTGTCACGACGTCGAAACCCGATTTTGCGAGAAAAAGGGGCGCGACAAATATTACTGTTCGTTTTGTAGTAAACATTTGATTGGGATTGTTATATTAGGTTTTTGGATTGTTATATTAGGTTTTTGGTTGTTTGGTTGGCTATTTTATTTGGCAGATGGTGTAATTATAAATACAGCAGAATTCTTCTTTAAAATGCCCAGATTTGCGGCTGAATCGGTCGCAAATTTGACCAGGAATTACCTAGATTTGCGATAAATTTCTAACAAAATTTAATTAAGATTTGCGACTGAATTAGTCGCAGATGGAGAATTTCTGAAATTTTTAATTTTAATAATTAATATTTACAACTGTTTCAGTCAGAATAATTAATTAAAAATTAATTTTAATTTTTAATTTTTCGACGAAATCAATCGAAACTTTTAATTTATATTTATTTTCTTAATTCTGATCAGCGACTGAATTAGTCGCTAAATTTGCGACTGATTCCGTCGCAAATGGCTTAAATTCAAATGTCACGTATTTTTCAATTTGCGACAGAATCCGTCGCAAATTTTCAACTGATTCTGTCGCAATATATGCGGCCATGTATTTTCCGACTAGCAACGACTGATTCTGTCACAAATGGCTTAAATTCAAATGTCCTGTATTTTTCAACTTGCGACTGAATCCGTCGCAAATTTTCAACTGATTCTGTCGCAATATATGCGGCCATGTATTTTTCGACTAGCACTTTTCAATCGGAAAAATACGATTTCCGACTGATTGACGGTCGCAAATTTGTTATTTTTTAGTAGTGAAAACTCAAAAGGTTTCTTTTGAGACTTACAATAATATTAATGTCATGAATAATTTCATCCATCCGGGTAGTAACAAATTAGCTCTTTCGGAGTTCTTAATTGATTTTGTACTACAAGATCTTTTGTCACACCATCCATATGGTGAATGTCTTCTTCACGAAGAAAATTATATCATAATAATTGTCATGGTCAAAATCATTATAAGCAAAATCATGTCTTGCTTTAAGTTTGCCTTTAATAACTTTTTATAAGGCATGACAATATGTTTTTGGCGTACCAAATGTACGCGACCGAAGACATATTCAGGTAACCACACAATAATATGCATTATCTTTCTTTCTCTCAAACCTCCCTTAGAGGTGAGTTGTAGTATTTATCCAACCATGCATAAGCTCATTCTTGTGCATAATTTTTATCACATATATATTTTCACATTCACTAGTCTGCATTTACAATGATTATCACAAATTACATTTTCAAGGAATGGACTATATTTCCTTCACCTTTGAGGGATTATTTTGAGAACCCTTATTATTCTCCTTTTTACAATTACCATAATGATGACTATTATTACCTTGGTCTTTGGCACGTCCACATTCATTGGTCAACCACTTGTCTTCATTTAGACGTATTATTCACCGCTACCACATTCACTTCAAGAATGGAGCAAATCAAGTGGGACAAGCTTCATGATTTTTCATGACAAATACATTATTTTTCTTTACTCATCATTATATCATCAATATAGTACATTAGAACTCAAACCCAATGTCTTACCCATATAAAGGCATGTTAGGCCATAATAAGTTGGAACTCGAATTTAGTTCTTATTATCATGGTGCACCGGAACTCACACCCGATGTCTTATTCTCATGGTGCAGTGGACTTGAAGCTACCATTTTATCCTCAATCAATGGCATAATAGGCTAAAATAATATTGAGATTCACTCTCAAACCTTAATTTTAATCACATGCCAAGAAAGTTATACATAGCTAATTTGCAACTTAGCAAATCAAATTTTCTTTCTTAAATAAATGTACAAACCTCAAATCAGAATAAAGCTTTATCAATTATTTATAGCATCTAGTGAAATTATCTAGAGAAATAGAAGTTATTAAATAATAAACATTAGCAATTTAAATTTGGGTAGAAGCAAATTAAAAATACTTCTTCACAACATTAGTAATCATAATAAAAGTAATCTAAAATTTATCTCACAAACTACTTTACTCTTGAAAAGTAAATTTTTATTTTGAGCACTCTTGAGTATCTAGAAAGTGAAACTATTACTTTAACATTTCAATGGAAAGTGATAACTACGTTTCTTAAAGAAATATTCAGGACTTACAGAAATATATAAGGCATAGCTTATTTGTATAATTTTAAAATTATGATAACTACAACAAATTCATCGATCTTTTATAATTATATGTTTTATATCCATCATAATGATAAAATATCATTTCGGTGTCCAAATTAATCAAATCTCTATACTAATGTAGTATTCAACTAGCAAAAATTGACCACAATCAAAACGCTGGGAGTGGTTATAAATATATTTAAGATGCTAATGTAGTTCTTCATATTAAACTGAATACAATACCCAAAACGGAAAAGGGTCCGATATATCCTTGTACTATGGTAAATTGTTTAAAATTGTCCCCCGTTACACTATTGGGCCATAAAAGTCCCTACCGTCCAACTATCCTAACAAATATGCCCTTACTTTGACGGAAGTGCCATCACGTCCTTGCCTCTTTTTAAATCTGGGCACATAAGAGACGACCCGCTCCAACTATACCAACCAACCCATAACCCATTTATAAACCAAATAATACCCTAAAGCCACTGACCAACGATTTATAACCCAAATTAAACCCCAACCCTAATTTATAATCCTACTGCCATCTCCATCATTATAAATTAGGGTTAGGGTTTAATTTGGGTTATAAATCGTTGGTCAGTGGCTTTGGGGTATTATTTGGTTTATAAATTAAATGGGTTATGGGTTGGTGTGTATAGTTGGAGCGGGTCGTCTCTTATGTGCCCAGATTTAAAAAGAGGCAAGGATGGATGCCACGTGGCACTTCCGTCAAAGTAAGGGCAGACTTGTTAGGATAGTTGGACGGTAGGGACTTTTATGGCCCAATAGTATAACGGGGGACAATTTTAAACAATTTACCATAGTATAAGGATATATCAGACCCTTTTCCGTACCCAAAAATACGTAGATATGCACAAAATTGAAAATAGCAAAGTGAAAGAGTTAAATCTGATTTCTAAGGAGTAAGGAATATAAAATTTGGCCAGTCTAAATGGATAAACTCCTACCATTATGAAGAAAAATTAAAATAAAATTATATACCTAGCAGCCAAAAGGATATGAGAAGGTCGAAGCCTTAGAAGTTAACGAGTGCCTACCACATCATCTTTATGAAAAAGATGAAATGAGCAGTTCATGTTGATAACGTGTTAAGAAATTTAGTTCAAAGTAACAATATAGAACAAAAAAAAATAAGTTAAGAGAGATAAAGAGAAAGAGAGGAGAGATTCTTATTTCTTCCATATATTCAAGCGTATACAATGTGATGCCCAAACGTTCTATTTATAGGATGATATTTAGGTAATACAAATGGATGTCATGAACATGATATTAACTATTGAGATCATGGGGGAAGATCATGAAGGTGTAAGAGTTACAACCATAATAGTAAGAAATAATGGGAAATTAATAGAGAAGAGTAGTAGCAGTAACTTTTTTTAGAAATTATTGGCATTGACTATATAATATAATATTTCCTTACAGTGGACTGATTTTTTCTTCTTTAATTTTCTTCAAATGTAGTTGCAGAAGTAGTCCAAGTTCACACTAAAATCTCTGAACAACTATAGCAATCTTTCTACTAGAATATTCTTTTAAATTACTTTGTGTAACTGACTAAATGGAGCGATGTTCCTTTTAAACTAGCTTGGCCACAGGGGTGGCAAAATGGTTCAAAGAAAACAGTTAACCACCTATATTATCCACTAAAAAATGGGTTGGATAATGAACTTTTTAAAAACGGGTCAAATATGGATAAAAACTATATTATCTATTTAGAAAATGGATAACCAATGAGTAACCAATGGATAACCAATGGGTCTAACTTTTACATTTATAAAGCCTCAAATTGGGGGTTCCTCAAGTTAGGGAGACTAAGAATTCTCCCAAAAGTGATCATATACAAGAAGTCATGGATAATATGGGTTACCCATATTATCCGTCGGTTAACCCGTTTTTTATCCGTATTAAATATGGGTCGGGCCGGATAATTGATCCGTTTTTTCATTACCCGTTTTCGACCCGAACCATATCCGACCCGACCCGCCCGTTTGTCAAGTTGGCCATAATAACTAACGTTGTCAATGCTTCTGTTTGGCTAAATTTTCAGGTAATTTATTGTGTATAACTAAGCTCGCGTTACAAGGTCATCGTGAAGGAGGCCTAGGTAAGGTCAACCTCTGATGGACTCTCACCCTGAGGAAGGATAAACTCAGGCAAATATTCGATTTGGCAATAGACTCGTGCCACAAGCTTACTGCGAGAGCTAGGTTTATATATAACTAGGCAGAGTCCAGGAGTGACAACATTTAGTTTGAAAGTGGTTGTTGAGAGCTTTTAAGGAGACTCGACCAAACCATTAAATACTTTTAAGGATGGATTGAAATAATTAGGTGTCCTTTAACGACGATAAATCGGAGAACAAAAAGGAAATATATTAAAATAGACAAACATTTAACATGGTTCGGTCAATTGACATACGCCAAGAAGTTGAGATGAGCAATCCATTATATAAAAAGATAGTACAAAATATTAAGAGAACAACCTCACAAAAAGACAAACACAAGTAGCAAACTAACACTTGTCCCGAAATTCTCCCCCTAAATAAGACTCTCAAACCTCATATGCTACACTGTGGATGCTACTGAATAAGAAGGAATGATCTTCAATTATAGAAGTCCAAACTTTTTTCTCCAAGAAGAAGGACTAGTCAAATATGGGAGATTTATGATTTTCTTCATACCCAATTATGGTAAATATGTCACCCTTTTTTTCAAGAGATAGGAAAACCAAATATGATAAAAAAAAAAAATCAAGACAAACACCTAACAATTCTCCCCCTTGACCTGAATTTTCTAACAAAATAAACTTGATTAACCTTCTTCATATAATCTTTAGTAAGTCGCATCTCCAAACCTCCATCATAAAGTTTGTCTCAACGTGCGTAGCACTCCGGTTAAATTTCTTTGACAAAAATCATGATTACCATCAAATAGGTTGCAGCTAGAACTAAGCCCACATAGATGAACCTGTCTTGAACCAGCTCTGATACCACTTGTTAATAATTAGGTTTCATGCGGAAGCTAACAAAGTAAACCTTGAATATAAACAGGGGTGGCCAGATGGGCAAGCAACTAAAGCAATTGCTTTAGGCCTCAAAATTTTAGGGTCACCAATTTTATTTTATTTTTGGCTTTCTATCCGTGTTCAGTATTCGCATTGAGGCCCCAACTAATTTGAATTCGCATCGCCTAAGGCCTGGTAAAAATGAAAGCACACTCTAACATAATATCATCCACAGGGCTCGAACCCGAAATATCTGATTAAGGTAGGTTAAATCATATCTACCTCACCACAATCTTTGAAAACATGTAATCACTCTCCTAAATCCTCACCCTAAATATAAAATTTTGCGTTATTTACATTTTACGATTAACATCATTAATGAAGTACCTACATTATTCTTCTCTCTTTTATGTTTCTCACTAGAAAACATGTAATTTCAAATCTTATTTTTTATCTTTCTCATCAGAAAATGTGTATTACACTTTTATATTCTGTTTCTTAGCTTCTGCAAAAGTTTAAGCTTTCAGTAAGCTGTATTGTTCCGCAAAAAAGGATTACTTCTTTTCAATAAAAAAGTAAGAGCTGAAGAGTACTATTGAATAAGCTATATTGCAAATTCTTTTTTTTCCCCCTCAGGTTTCAAGCATTGCAACAAGTATATTGAAAAATCAAATAATTATTTTCATATTAAGTTGTCAACTTCTTGAGTCTGGTTCTATTTTCTAAAATCAAAAATATCTTAAGAAAGATTAAATGGTTTGTAAAAGAAATTATTAATAACTTTACATCTAAAAAAAATAGAAAAACGAGATTTTAAATAAAAAAAAATATATATATGAAAGTTTTGTTTCAATAAAGGTCTCCAATTAAATTTTCACTTCAGCCTCCAATCTCGTAGAGTCTCCTGGATATAGCATAATCCAACCGAGTTATCATCACTTGCACCACTTAAATTTTTTTTCTTACTCAAGGAGGTAATAATCCATTATAAGGATTTTGTCATAAGAGTTCTACAACATACGAAATGATATTCATTTAGAAGCTGAATACAAAGTCTCATTTCCGTCCAGTCATTGATAGAAAATACTTTTGATATCTCAAAAAAAAATATTCCAAAATTATGTCTAAAACTATGTCTAGATTCATTTTCACACTATTATATTAATGAGTCATTATTATAAATATATCTGTAACAGAAAATTAGTTTGATTTTGAATTGAATTGGGACAAAATAAAACTGATTATTGAATGCTCATTAGTGGGTAGACGTTACTGTTGTTGAAAGAATAATTAAGCATTTTACAGCCTTAATGTCTTTAAATTTTAACGTTTGAATTTGAACGTTTTATAAGCTTTGAAAAGCTTATGGCTTAGACAATTCGATCAGATTGTGCATTTTCTATTGCACTATTTATACTCTTTATTTTTACATCTTGATAAGAGAGAAAAGAAAGAAGAAAAGACTTTCCTTCTAATTATTTTCTATTGTGCTGGGTTTATTTTGATTAATCTTTGTTGTTTCTGCTCCTAGTTATACTAGAAGAGCTTGTTGAATCCCGGGGGATACGCCTAATATTATTCATCTCGGTGTGGGCGAAATATCCTTAAGGACACTTTGACACGCCTCAAGCTAACCTTTTATTCTCCATAATCATCCAATTTTTCCAACAATCTTAAGGATATTTTCATATTTTTTTATTATGGAGAATCAAATTTGACGTTGTCCAAGTTATTGTTCTAATTCTGAAAATGGAACCTACAATTCAAGTTTGCACAATGGTTTCATGAAGAATATCACTCTGTATTCAAATTTAACAAAGTGGGTTGCAATATGTCAATCAACTTAATGAGCATTGTAGTGGTGAACTTCAAGGTATTATCGTTCCCTAACTTACATGTTTCTCACAAATGTTCAAAGGATTCTACTGGATTTTAAAGATAGTAACCTTGACGAAATTTGCTATGTCAAGTTTGACAAATTTTCAATTGAATTATTTTTATTTTCTTTGAAATCACATGAACAATATTTATCCAAACGTTTATCAGACATATGTGCTTTGGATTTTTTTTTTTAAAGATGAATTTCTATCTCTTGGACGGGTTAATTCTACTCGTGTAATTGAAAATTTGGGTGAAGGAGAATTGAAAAGCTTATAAGATTAAATGATTTGATTTTTCTTTTGATGATGTATCGAATTTAAATATTTATTTTACTTTTATTACTTCAGGTATTGGGACTTTTTAATTAATTAATAAATTACATGCTTATTGATCCATATGATAATCTTCGAGGTGAAGCTATATTATTAGCTTGTTATTTATAAAATAAAACTCTTTATGAGTTGTGAAATGATTATCTTCTTAACCTGAAATTTTCGAAAATGTGGGGGACCGTGATGTCCAGAGTTATATAGCATGATCCTAAGAAAGAAAAAGGTGATAAAATTTATTTATTAATGTTATAATAAAGCCTTACAAAATTGAGATTTTTTTTTTGCGGCAAAAATTTGTATTGAAAGATCAAAAATATGTTGTATTTCATGCTTTGAAAAGTTGTGTTGCTTCAGATCTCTTAGTCATTTGGGTGAAGAAATTGTTGAATTGTGACTAGTCTCCTACCGATTTGAGATATTTCTGTAGAAGTTAAAGTTGCTTCTATATTTAGAAAATTTATTTTGGTGCTTGACTATGGAAGATACATAAAGAAAATTAAATTTTCATGTATTGAAAGATGTTTCAAAAGGCACTGGTACAGAAGTCAAGTTTTGTTTCATTTGAGATGATTTTATGCCTTATTTGAGAAATACATGAGTTAGTATTTTGTATGTGAATCTTCCACTGTATTAGAAGGATACAGTGATGATATTGAATCTTTGATTCAAATGAGAAAAAACTAGCTAGTTGTTGTGTGATCACCTTTTGGTGGTTGTTACGATATTGGAATTGTCTGCCAATGAGGTTGATTAAGCAACCTCTTGTGAGTTAAACCGACAATAATTTTTGTCGATGAATTGTGATTGCCAAGGCGTAATAAACCATTGTAAAAAAAAACAAATCTCTCAATGGGAAGAGTAGATACATTCTCTAGAGACATTATGTGATAAAGCAATTGCTTAGATATGAGAATTTTTTATACATATTATGTGTAGTCAAAAGAGGATTTGGTCGATCCTTTGACTTATAAGTAAACATCGAGGGGTTGAGACTTTTGCCAATTTGAGATGTATCACAATGATGGTAACCCAACCTATGTGATTGGAGATCCCATGAAGTAGGTTCATATGGGTAATAACAGTCATTAGTTGATCAAATATGCATTATCAAATTATGTCTCTTCCTATGGTGTATGTGTACATAGTGCAAGACTGCAAGGAATGTGAGGCTGAGTTATTAAACTCTTAATCCAATAATCCATAGCCTATTGTAGGTGGTATATTGTGCTGCAGAATACACTTGATGGATGGACCTATATGAGTGTGGAGTGGGGCCGCTCCTATGAAATTTGTGGTGAAATTTCTAGAGCACTCATGAAAACCAGGCCGGCGCATGGCTTATTAGCGGCAAAACCGCGACAAACAAACAAAGTGTGTGCGAGTAGAATGTGATAGATAAGACAACTAAACTTACAAAAGAATTCTTTGGTTCATAGAAGTTCTAAACTTCACCAATTGTTCTGTAAGTTTAATCTTATTTTTATCTAGGTCTGGTTCATAGTCAAGAGAACCAGATTCGATGCATTATGCTCATTTGTGAAACCCAGCAAATTATATTATTTTCTATTATTTTTTATTTTTTTTTGAGATATGTGGGGATTGATAGAAAATACTTTTTGATATCTCAAAAAGAAATATTCCAAAATTATGTCTAAAACTATGTCTAGATTCATTTTCACACTATTATATTAATGAGTCATTATTATAGTAATTATTTTAAATATATCTGTAACAGAAAATTAGTTTGATTTTGAATTGAATTGAGACAAAATAAAACTGATTTATTGAATGCTCATTAGTGGGGTAGACGTACTGGTTGTTGAAAGAATAATTAAGCATTTTACAGCCTTAATGTCTTTAAATTTTAACGTTTGATATTTGAAGTTTTATAAGCTTTGAAAAGCTTATGGCTTGGACAATTCGATCAGATTGTGCATTTCTATTGCACTATTTATACTCTTTATTTTTACATGTTGATAAAGGAGAAAAGAAGAAGAAAAGACTTTCCTTCTAATTACTTTCTATTGTGCTGGGTTTATTTTGATTAATCTTTGTTGTTTCTACTCCTAGTTATACTAGAAGAGCTTGTTGAATCCTGGGGATACGCTAATATTATTTATCTCGGTGTGGGCGAAATATCCTTAAGGACAGTGTTTTTGACACGCCTCAAGCTAACCTTTTATTCTCCATAATCATCCAATATTTCAACAAGTCATGAGCTCTCTAACAAAGCTTAGATCTGATTTGCTTATCGTAGACGCCATTTTCTTAAACCTAGAGAATAAAGAGTCAGATTCTTCTCGGTCGGACTCGTCTGTATATTCTACAACCCAGAAGTCCCAAGTCTCTTCATTCTCTCGTGTTGGTACCGAGAGAAATCCATTATAAGGATATTTTAGTTCGCTTATTTCATTAAATAAAAGGGTCATTTTTTACAAAATATCAAAAGTGGAGACAAAATTTATGTACCAGCTAAAAATATTTCTATTTGTGCAAATCACCCTTAAAATGGAAAATGACACTGTATAGCGCTCTCAAAATAATAGCCGAAAAAATATATACACCATTCATTTCAATTTATGTGAACCTATTTCCTTTTATAGTCCGTGCAAAAAAGAATGACCGTTTCTCTTATTTGAAAATAACTTATCTTTAAGTAATGATTTATAGCTACACAAAAATAATTTGTGCCTCATTATACACCACAGTTTAAAAGTTTTCTCTCTTTTCTTTAAACTTCGTGCCTAGCAAATGGATTCACATAAATTAAACGGAGGAGGTATACATTCTGTATGTTTATAACAAAATTGCACAAGTTTTATATATTTTTTTCGGCTACAGAATGTAAATAGTTTCTGGTGCGTGGCAAAAGGTAAAAAAAAAAAAAAAATTAGAACACTCAAATTGGCTACCTGGTTTCAAATTCAAGCCCAATCAATATTATCTATGACCTGTTTTAGAACATAACCAGCCCAATAGCTAGCTACTATGCAAATTATTGGGGGATTTGCATCTACACCCGTTTTTTGGGTCACGTTTTAACTTGTGCCCGCTTTGCAAAAAAAATTGCAGAGCGTACCCACTTTTTCGCGTTAACTTTCAGCATACGGGGCTGAAGTAGCAAAGGCAATCAGCAAAACTTCAGCATTCTAGTAGACAGGCCTGAAGTAGCAAGTGTGCTGAAGTTTTTGTTTGTAATTGCTGAACTTAAGCATAGTAGCTGAAGTTTTGTTCTCTATTTGCTGAAGTTTTGTTTGTAATTGCACTAAATAAACTGAAGTTTTTTTTGTCCTGGATTCATTAAGTTTTTGTCATTACGCTTTTTCAAAAACTTCGGCAGAAGGATGCTGAAGTTATTTAGTTCATTTAAAAACTTCAGCACTAATAAGCTGAAGTTTTTTGTCCTGGATAAGCTTTTTTAAAAACTTCAGCAGAAGATGCTGAAGTTATTTAGTTTCATTTGTTAAAAACTCCAGCACTAAATAAGCTGAATTTTTTTTTATTCGCTGGATTCTATTAGTTTTGTCATAAAGCTTGTTCAAAAACTTCAGCAGAAGGTGCTGATAGTTATTTAGTTCATTTGTAATATAAGCTAATTGAAGTTTTTGTCCTGGATTCATTAGTTTTTATCTAAATCATTAAAATTTTGGAAATAAATTAAACGTGAAAGAACAGAATTATCATGAAAAAATTCACTAAGTGTGACTATTCAACTTCCCGACGATTGAAGAAATATTTTCACAAAATTATTGTCTACTAACTCCTACGTGAAGACAACTTTAGTATATTTTAGTTTGTTTTTTTTAAATAATCTGTAACAACATACTTCATCCCATAGACTGAAGTTTTTTAATCAGCCAGCAGCAACAGCAGGAAAGAGAGAAAGAAAGTACCAGCAAAGTAGAGAAGAAAAACGAGGAGGAGGAGAAAGGGGGCTGACCGTTGTTTTAAAAAGTGGATACAAGTTAAAAAATTTTATAAAAAAAGATATATAGATTAATGGGCGACGAGCCCAAGATAGGGGCGCCCGTACACATTTTTGCGACACAACAATTTCTATGTAGCCCATTAGAAATGGACACGGCGAGAGAAAAAGGACCATTCCACAGATAATTATAAAAATTCAAATTTGAAAAAGGAACATTCACAAAACAAAAAAATAAAATACAAAATTAAAAAGAATATTTTTCCTTTTCAAATTTAAAAAAGCATTTTGGAGAAAAACTGAATGAAAAGTTAGCATTATAACTGCAAAACCTGTTTCGGTTTGTAAATATTGCGGGGAGGGTTTTGTAAGGTAGGTTTTTTCCAAATTTCACAAAATATCTACTATACAACAGAGATGAAAAAGATCTTTCAAAATCTGTCACTTTTAAATTTGTTTAACACTATGATTGCGTATAAGTGTATATAGATTATAGTGGATAAAGATCGTGGGTAGGAGACGAAGTAAACAAGTGGATTAGTGAGAGAACAAATGTTGTTCTTTGAAAAATGCAACAGAAACGGTGGTCGTTAGAAAAACATGAAGAAGATGAACCAATATTGAAAGAAGAATCCCAGAAGTACTTGCACTTTCCTAATATTTAAAGTTAATTGAATGATTTTTTTCACTCCTCTACAGTATTTGGCTGCTTTTATGATTTTTATCTAAGAGTTTCAAAGTTTTTCCTTTTAAATTTTCCATTCTCATCTATATTCTGACTTGACTATGCAAATTGTGTTCATTTAATCTTCACTACTCTTATTTTTGTTTGTGATGGGGTTTTTCTGTAAATTTTGCTGTTTTTATATGAGTTTTCTCTGAAGTACTATTCAATTGTGTAACTTTTAGGGGCGTCATTTGGTTGCTCGGTTAGGAGTTATGCAGGTACTAGTTATACATGTATTAGTTATGCAGGTATTTAGTTATGTATGTATTTAGTTATGCAGGGATAAGTAATGCATGGATTATTATGCATGTTATTTAGTTATGCAGGGCGATATGTTATACAAGGTTTGAGTTTATGTTGGGATTAGTTACTGCATGGATTTAGTTAATCGGGATTTAGTTACGCCGGTTAGCTTATATAAGGATTAGTCATATAATTGTAATGTTTGAGTGTTATTTATTATTATCTATATTTGTTTTATAAATTGTTAGTATAGTTTAATATATTTTTCTTAACAAAACAAAAAATTACTAAGTTGAATAAATAGGTCATGCTTTGTCACTTTTGTGTTTAGATACACAAGTGGTTACTATAATATAACAGTTATTCAGTTTACTGAGTATCCATACAGACACTCGGTTCACGGGATTATTCCTCGTAACTTCATGAGATGTATTAGTTATGCGGACAAAGAAAAACAAGAACCAAACATATGTATTAGCAATGCCTGCTTTTATTGGAAAGAGGAAAAAATACAACCAAACATTGATTAACTTTATGTAACTTCTACGTGGAGATTAATTTTTCCTCCTTCTTGTAACCAAACAATGTATAAAGTTATCACAGTTTTAAATACAGTAAAATAACTCTCCTCTAACCAGCTACCAAACGGAACCCCTTAGCTAATTGTTGGTTTGCAGGAAGTGCTGTGGAATACCGCAGGCTGCTTGCGAGCAACTCTTTTGTGGTGGGAACTGGGCTTTCCCTTAACCTAGATGGTTGATGCTTTATATGGAAATTTATATACTCCTTCAAAAAAATGTTGGAGAAAATCATTGACTATTAGAAACGCATCACATCAGAGGATGTTGCTGCAGTTGGACTTTGTTGTTGTGGGAATGTTGTCTTTAAAAGGTTAATATTTTCAGTTTATAGCTCGCAAGCAGTAAGGGTGAGAATCGTCCTTTTGAGAATATTTCTTTTCTCTGGATAAACCAGAGTAAAATACGTGGGGATTTAGCTAGCGTCAAGCCACAGTTGACACACATGTTCGTAAATTGAGGAGGTATGGGCCGGTTCCCTCCTGCCTCACTTGAACTTAAATATCAAGCTCTTAGTGTTTTCGGACAAGGTTTGAATTTCCGTGATGTCCGTGTACAAACACATCTTGTGTTGTGCTTCTTTATCATGTGAACCAGAAGCCCTAGGGCAAGTACGTTTGAGAGAACTCGGGTTGGCCTAAAAGAATAGGTTCGGGTGGGGGATTGTTAGATACAGAATAATAACACAAGTAGATGGGATAGAGTTGAGTCGGTCAATCCTCTGGCAGCCAAAATAGTTGATGAGTTATGTCTGTACAGTCCGAACGCTATAAGATTCCCCTAACTCGTGGAATCCATTCGCCTGAAATCTATAACGTGTATTCACGTGTCCCCAGGGCTTGAATCGTGTGTGCTAAGAGCGTGCCGCTTGATGTGTGGTTTTAGTTGCATGTCACGGATCAAACCTTCTGCAGACAAAAAGGGCTTGTTTATTAAATTTTAAATGGAGATGGGCCAGAGGGAGGGGTCCCCAACATCTTTCAATGAGTTTCCCAGCCATGCCGCGACTTGGCCTTAGGAGATTTCTAGAGTAATTAAGAAAAACGTGTCCATGGTGGGCTGAAGAGAAGAGAAGTTTGACAGCCTAAGGAATCCGCAGGAAGATGCGACTGATGTAAAATCATAGTTAAGTGGTAACATGATGTAAGGGGATCATGGGTGATGATCTGGGTGATTGTTTAAAATCAACAATAAGGGACTGTAACACTAGTGTAGAGTTTGACACTTGCCACATTAACTCCTCAATATCTACCATCACGTATCTTAAAGAGCCCTAGCAATTCACTGTTTTGGGTCCTGGTTCTGTTGACTTTTTTTGTTGAATGCGTTAAGAATTCAGCTCTACGTTTCCACATTTTTTGTTTCATATCAAAGGGGCCATAGAGTACGATAAAAGTTTTGCTATGGTTTATGTTGAAGTAAATAGACTCCAACATCTCTGTATCATCCTAATATAAGCGAATAAAAATGCACATGCTTAATGTATATATTAATTATTTATAGACAAGGCTGTGTGGTGAGTACAGCTGAAGAGAGTTGTAAGAACTAAAGCTCAATTTCTGGTTTCCAATCCATTGCATGGGAAAAAGGGCAGTTATTCGTGTATTTAGGGAGGTCAAATCCACTTAAAGAAATTACCATTTTGAAACTAGTATTAGAAAGTGGCATGCTGTTTATTTTGTGTTTTTGATAGACTGTTGGCGATAGGCTGTGGTAGATATTGCTTGCAGTAACTTCTGCAGCCTTTTTGCAAAATCCAGGGATTAGTTTAATCTCATCCTTTTGTCGTTGTTGAAAGTTGTGTTCATCCTCTCTC
>NC_031997.1:33343271-33396896 GCF_001879085.1 Nicotiana attenuata
GCGATCTTCAACAATTTATCTACCCAACCACGAAAATTGGGAATGTTCTCCACAACTCCCATGGTTGCTAAAAAAAAAGAAACAAAGTTAAAGAAATTTGTAAATTCGAAAGAAAGAGGTATGGGAGAGACGAGAGACTTACGTGCAAAGTTCCACTTCTCAGGGAAGGGAACATTTTGTTCACCCACTAAACCAACTGTGGGGGCAGCAACAAATCAGGCATACTAGCCACGATCCTTATCATCTTCTGGGCTCACCAAAACCCTCTTACTCCTAGCCACTAAGGTAAAGACGCCATTACGAAAAAGTCTAAGGGAGTATAGATGAATTAGGTGGGAGAAGGTGAAATCAACGTTTGCCAAATTGGCCAGATGCCTTAAACAAGCAACAACCCTCCATACAAGCGGGCCAATTTGTGCTAAACAAACTTTGAAGAAACGACAGAAATCGAGAATTACTGGGTCGATAGCTGGTTTAAACCCAAGAGTAAAAGGGTATGTGTAAACGAAAGAGAGTCCAGTCATATATGAAGTAATCCTCTGATTTGGATTGGGGATTACAATGGAAAAATCGTTACTCCAGTGACAATGTTTGCGAAATATGGGAGCTAAAATCTTTGTAATCATAGTGGGGTAAGCATCAACACGATCTAAACCAGAAATTTGGGTCTGAAGTGATTGTCTATCGTGCTGAAAAGATAAATCGTTAGGGACTATTTCTTCTACCAAGGGTTCCTGTAATAGTTCAGAGGCCTCCTTGTTCTTAGAAGATGATTTTTGAGTAAAAGAACCTCTAGTTCTAGAGGAAGAACCAGGGCTAGGAGAAGGCATGGCAGAACCACCACCACGAGAGGATCCTAAGATACGAAGTCTCCCGCCTCTTCTATGTCTAACAGGGGCATTGGAAAAATTGTCTAAAATAGGAACTCTCTTAGGGTTAGGGTTCGAAGAAGACATGATGAAGAAGAAAAAGAAGTAAACAGAGATTCGCACAATTCAAGTGTTCAAGGAAAAAGTTTTATGTGGTAAAAGGTGAAAGGAAAAATTGAATTTATACCGATGGGCGACCGTCAAAAGTAAAAACGCAGTAATGGAAGGATCACAATAATGGTAAGTGATACTTCATGAACAGTGGAGCCGAAAAGACAACCTGAAAAAGTGTTGTAAACTGTGGAACCAATAAGAAGATGACACGTGTCTAAAGCATTAAATGGAAGTGATAATTAAAGCGTCAACTCTGTCAGAACATGAATGGTGACAAAAATTCTCCTTTAATGAATTCCACTTCCCAAATATTCAAACTGACGAATAAATGGAAAGTGGGGGGACTATCTGTATTGGGGAAAATTGTATTTATATATATGGTGACATGTCATGACACGTAGACTGATCAAACAATCAAAGAATTAAGGTTGGTTAACAGACACGAGCAACAACAGATACGAGCAAGTTAAATGAAGAAGGAACGAGCAGTCATACAAATAATTCAACGCTCGTACCTATTCAAGACATTCAAAGGTCAAAGAACGAGAAGAGACAAAGGAATGAATCTGATAGCAAAAAAGAGCCCAGATACAACATTTAATGAGTATTAAATACTAGAAACGTTAGAGAATATGTATTTAATATATATGATCGCATAACGTAACATTTAAAGTCATTAATAATAGAAAATACTTTTGATATCTCAAAAAGAAATATTCCAAAATTATGTCTAAAACTATGTCTAGATTCATTTTCACACTATTATATTAATGAGTCATTATTATAGTAATTATTTTAAATATATCTGTAACAGAAAATTAGTTTGATTTTGAATTCAATTGGGACAAAACAAAACTTATTATTGAATGCTCATTAGTGGGTAGACGTTACTGTTGTTGAAAGAATAATTAAGCATTTTGCAGCCTTAATGTCTTTAAATTTTAACGTTTGAATTTGAACGTTTTATAAGCTTTGAAAAGCTTATGGCTTAGACAATTCGATCAGATTGTGCATTTTCTATTGCACTATTTATACTCTTTATTTTTACATCTTGATAAGAGAGAAAAGAAAGAAGAAAAGACTTTCCTTCTAATTATCTTCTATTGTGCTGGGTTTATTTTGATTAATCTTTGTTGTTTCTGCTCCTAGTTATACTAGAAGAGCTTGTTGAATCCTTGGGGATACGCCTAATTTTATTCATCTCGGTGTGGGCGAAATATCCTTAAGGACAGTGTTTTTGACACGCCTCAAGCTAACCTTTTATTCTCCATAATCATCCAATATTTCCAACAGTCATGAGCTCTCTAACAAAGCTTAGATCTGATTTGCTTATCGAGACGCCATTTTCTAAACCTAGAGAATAAAGAGTCAGATTCTTCTCGGTCGGACTCGTCTGTATATTCTACACCCAGAAGTCCCCAAGTCTCTTCATTTCTCTCGTTGGTACCGAGAGAAATCCATTATAAGGATATTTTAGTTCGCTTATTTTCATTAAATAAAAGGGTCATTTTTTTACAAATATCAAAAGTGGAGACAAAATTTATGTACCAGCATAAAAATATTCTATTTGTGCAAATCACCCCTTAAAATCGGAAAAATGACACTGTATAGCCGCTCTCAAAATAATAGCCGAAAAAATATATACACCATTCATTTCAATTTATGTGAACCTATTTCCTTTTTAGTCCGTGCAAAAAAGAATGACCGTTTCTCTATTTGAAAATAACTTATCTTTAAGTAATGATTTATAGCTACACAAAATATTTGTGCCTCATTATACACCACAAGTTTAAAAGTTTTCTCTCTTTTCTTAAACTTCGTGCCTAGACAAATGGATTCACATAAATTAAAACGGAGGGAGTATATACATTCTGTATGTTATATACAAAAATTGCACAAGTTTTATATATTTTTTTCGGCTACAGAATGTAAATAGTTTCTGGTGCGGGCAAAAGGTAAAAAAAAAAAAAAAAAAATTAGAACCTCAAAATTGGCTACCTGGTTCAAATTCAAGCCCAATCAATATTATCTATGACCCATGTTTTAGAACATAACCAGCCCAATAGCTAGCTACTATGCAAATTATTGGGGGATTTGCATCTACACCCGTTTTTTGGGTCACGTTTTAACTTGTGCCCGCTTTGCAAAAAAAATTGCAAGCGTACCCACTTTTTCGCGTAACTTCAGCATACGGGGCTGAAGTAGCAAAGGCAATCACGCAAAACTTCAGCATTCTAGTAGACAGGCCTGAAGTAGCAAGTGTGCTGAAGTTTTTGTTTGTAATTGCTGAACTTAAGCATAGTAGCTGAAGTTTTGTTCTCTATTTGCTGAAGTTTTTGTTTGTAATTGCACTAAATAAACTGAAGTTTTTTTTGTCCTGGATTCATTAGTTTTGTCATTACGCTTTTTCAAAAACTTCGGCAGAAGATGCTGAAGTTATTTAGTTCATTTATAAAAACTTCAGCACTAAATAAGCTGAAGTTTTTTTGTCCTGGATAAGCTTTTTTAAAAACTTCAGCAGAAGATGCTGAAGTTATTTAGTTCATTTGTAAAAACTCCAGCACTAAATAAGCTGAATTTTTTTTATCCTGGATTCATTAGTTTTGTCATAAAGCTTGTTCAAAAACTTCAGCAGAAGGTGCTGAAGTTATTTAGTTCATTTGTAATAAGCTGAAGTTTTTTGTCCTGGATTCATTAGTTTTATCTAAATCATAAAATTTTGGAAATAAATAAACGTGAAAAGAACAGAATTATCATGAAAAGAATCACTAAGTGTGACCTTAAACTTCCCGTACGTAGAAATATTCACAAATTATTGTCTACTAACTTACGTAACTATTTATAATTTGTTTTTAAATAATCTGATAAACATACTTCATCCCATGAACTGAAGTTTTATAGCAGCACCAACAGCAGCAGAAGAGAGAAGAAGAAAAAGAAGAAGAAAACGAAGGAGGAGGAGAAAGGGGGCTGACGTTGTTTAAAAAGTGGATACAAGTTAAAAAATTTTATAAAAAAATATATAGATTAAATGGGGACGATCAAATAGGGCGCCCCGTACAATTTTTGCGCACACAACAATTTTATGGCCCATAGAATGGACACGCCGAGAGAAAAGGACATTCCACATAATTAAAAATTCAAAATTGAAAAAGGAACATTCACAAAACAAAAAAATAAAATACAAAATTAAAAAAAGAATATTTTTCCTTTTCAAATTAAAAACATTTTGAGAAAACTGAATGAAAAGTTAGCATTAACTGCCAAAACCTGTTCGGTTTGTAAATATTGCGGGAGGGTTTTTGTAGGGTTTTTCCAATTTCACAAATACTACATATACAACAGAAGAGAAAATCTTTCAATTTCACTTTTAAATTTGTTTACACTATATGCGTATATGTATATAGATGTAAAAGTGTGGTAGAGAGAAGAAACAAGGATAAGAGAGAACATGTGTTCTTTGAAAAATGCAACAGAAACGGTGGTCTTAGAAAAACATGAAGAAGATGAACCAATATTGAAAGAAGAATCCCAAAAGTACTGCACCTTTCCAATATTAAGTTAATTGATGATTTTCCCTCTACAGTTTGCTGCTTTTATGAGTTTTATCTAAAGTTCAAAGTTTTCCTTTTAAATTTTCCATTCTCCATCTATATTCTGACTTGACTATGCAAATTGTGTTCATTTACATCTTCACTACTCTTATTTTGTTTGTGATGGGGTTTTTCTGTAAATTTTGCTGTTTTATATGAGTTTTCTCTGAAGTACTATTCAATTGTAACTTTTAGGGGTCATTTGGTTGCCGGTTAGAGTTATGCAGGTACTAGTTATACATGTATTAGTTATGCAGGTATTAGTTATGTATGTATTAGTTATGCAGGAATAAGTAATGCATGGATTATTATGCATGTTATTAGTTATGCAGGGATAAGTTATACAAGGTTGAGTTATGTTGGGATTAGTTATGCATGGATTAGTTATGCGGGGATTAGTTACGCGGTAGTTATATAAGGATTAGTCATATAAATGTAATGTGAGTGTTATTTATTATTATCTTATTTGTTTTATTAAAATTGTTAGTATAGTTTAAATATATTTTCTTAAACAAAACAAAAAAATACAAGTTTGAATAAAGGGTATTCTTGTCATTTTGTGTTTTAATACAAGGGTTACTAATACATGTATAAGTTATTCCACCTTCTACCCTGCATAAAATACATAGATTCCCTCGTAACTTATAGATGTATTAGTTATGCGGAAAAGAAAAACAAGAACCAAACATTGTATTAGCAATGCTGCATTTTATGTGGAAAAGAGGAAAATACAACCAAACATTGTATAACTTATGCTAACTTCTACGTGGAGATTATTTTTCCCCCTTCTTTTAACCAAACAATGTATAAAGTTATCCTAGTTTTAATACATAAATAACTCCTCTCTAACCAGCTACCAAACGACCCCTTAGTATTTGGTTGCAGGAAGTGGTGGAATACCGCAGGCTGCGGCAACTCCTTTTGTGGTGGGACTGCTTTCCCCTACCTAATGGTTGATGCTTTATAGGAAATTTATATACTCCTTCAAAAGTTGGAGAAATCATTGACTATTAGAACCACACATAGAGGATGTTGCTGCAGTTGGACTTGTGTTAGTTGGGGAATGTTGTCTTTAAAAGGTTAATATTTTCAGTTTATAGCTCGCAAGCAGAAGGAGTAGAATCCTTTTGAGAGATATTTCTTTTTCTGATAACCGAGTAAATACGTGGGATTTAGCTGGTCCAGCCACAGTTGACGCACATGTTCGTAAATTGAGGGAGTATGGGCCGGTCCCTCTCCCTCCACTGACTTAAATATCAAGCTTTAGTTTTCGGCAAGGTTTGAATTCGTGATGTCCGTGTACCAAACATCCTGTGTTGTGCTTCCTTTATCATTGAACCAAAGCCCTAGGGGCAGTCGTTTGAGAGAACTCGGTTGGCTAAAAGATAGTTCGGGTGGGGATTCGTATAAGAATTAATAACACAAGTAAATGGATAGTTGAGTCGTCAATCCTGCACCAATAGTTGATGAGTTGTCTGTCTCGAACGCTATAAGTTGCCCCCTAAACTCGGGATCCATTCCGCCTGAAATCTATAACGTGTTCACGTGTCCCCAGGGCTTGATCTAGTGCTAAGAGCGTAGCGCTTGATGTGTGGTTTAGTTGCATGTCACGGGATCAAACCCTTCTGCAGACAAAAAGCTTGTTATTAATTTAAATGGAGATGGGCAGAGGAGGGGGTCCATCTTTCAATGAGTTTCCAGCCATGCGCGACTGGCCCTTGGAGATTTCTAAGTAATTAAGAAAAACGTGTCCATGTGGGTGAAGAAGAGAAGTTTGACAAGCTAAGGAAATCCAGGGAATAGCGACTGATGTTAAAATCATAGTTAAGTGGTAACATGATGTAGGGGATCATGGGTGATGATCATGGGTGATTGTTAAAATCACAACTAAGGGGTAACACAGTGTAGAAAGTTTGACACTTGCCACATTAACTCCTCAATATTACCATCACAGTATCTTAAAGGCCCTAGCAATCAACTGTTGGTCTGGTTCTGTTGACTTTTTTTGTTGAATGCGTTAAGAATTAGCTCTACGTTTCCACATTTTTTGTTTCATATCAAAGGGTGGCCTAGAGTAATAAAGGTTGCTATGGTTTTGTTGAAGTAAATAGACCTCCAACTCTCTGTATCATCCTAATATAAGGAATAAAAATGCACATGCTTATGTATATATTAATTATTTATAGAAAGGCTGTGTGTGAGTACAGCTGAAGAAGTGTAAGAACTAAAGCTCAATTTCTGGTGCCTTCAATCCATTGCATGGGAAAAGGGCATATATTCTGATATTTAGGGAGGTCAAATCCACTTAAAAGAAATACCATTTTGAAACTAGTCATACTAGAAGTGCATGCTGTTATTTGTGTTTTTGATAGACTGTTGGGATAGGCTGTGGTAGATATTGCTTGCAGTAACTTCTGCAGCCTTTTTGAAACATCCCAGGATTGTTATCTCATCCTTTTCGTTGGTTTTAAAGCTTGTGTTCTGTTTACTATTGACTATGGCAGTGGTCTGGTGCTATTGGCAACCTGTCTTCTGCATAATATGTTTGCTTATTACTGCATATTTGTGCATCTAGCTTCTGCTATAGCTGTACACTGTACTAATCTAACATATCCTTCTTTGCTTTCCAATATATTGGATACAGCTGAGGAGGTTGATCTCTCTCAAGATTTGCAGCAATGGGAAGCGTTATCTGAACCCGAAGCACTTCATCAGTCATGTTGTGGCATTTTTTGCTGCATCTGATGGAATTGTGGTGGAAAATTTGGCTGCTAGGTTTCTAAATGATGTTCAGATTCAAGAGGTGAAATGGCTGACTTCATTTGCATATCTTTATCTTAAATATAAAAACAATCGAGTAACTCTGCTTGATGTTGATTAATCTCTTGTTCCAAAAGTGTTCCATTTTTCTTAATAAGATAATATTCCGTTTCAGAAGTGTTCCTTTGTCCTCCGACTCCCTTCCCTTCCCCTAAAAAAATGAAAAATGTAAAAAAAAAATATAATCCTTTCTCTCATCGTCCTTGTTTTTTTTATGAACTTTAAAGTTAAGCACTCACGAAGCACGAAGGGTATATTAGGAATAACACATAGTATTAGTAATTACTCCATCCGTTTTATGTTGACTGGATAGGGAGTTTAAGAAAGAAATGAAAACTTTTGAAACTTGCGGTCTTAAACATGCCATAACATTTGTGTGGCGATGAAAGCTTGTCGTGAAGGGTAAAGAAGTTTAAGTTCAATTGTTTCGAAATTTTGAAAGGGTTCATTCTTTTTGGAACATACTAGAAAGGAAATAGGGTCACATGAACTGAAACAGAGGGAGTAGTTGTCTTTTGTATTATTATGTAATATTGTTGGAATAACACTTCTGGAAGCTGTTTTTGGTAGATTTCTCATTGCTAACACATCTGCTTCTAATTAACCAAAAAGAAACGGATAGTTGGAGCACCATCAGTGGCGGACGTACGTGGTTGAACCCGCTTCATCAAAAAATAATACTGTGTATATGTATAATTACGTTTAAAGTTGCGTAAATTTTGTATAAATATTGTATTTGAACCCACTTGACAACTACTATTTTACGACTAAAGTTATGTACTTCTAAGATTGAACCCGCTTGCACAAAATTCTGGGTCCGCCACTGAGCACCATACTGAAAGATTATCATCAGTGCCTAAATATATTGGAGGGGATATCATATTCATTAATCCTGACAACTAGGCATTACTGGAAAGGAGAGTATCTAGATTAATTTACACATTTTTCTTGTCCCTTAATCGATGCATTTCACTGGCTAATCGGGTAACTTGCCAATAATGTGTGAATGGTTTTAATACTCAATCAGCTGTTGATGCATTTTTTCCAATACTTAACCTTTCTTCTGCCGGTGAACTTGTAAGAAACATTCTCATTTTGGCAGCATGTCTTTCAAATGGTTAATCATCTGATAATAAGAACTTTTGGAGGGTAGGGAGCAATATTTTAGGTGTTTAGCCAATATGGTTTTTGTAAAATAACTCTTATTTTACAGACAACATCATTCTTCTTTCCGCAGGCACACGCATTTTATGGTTTTCAAATTGCAATGGAAAATATTCACTCCGGTAGAGCTTTCTAACTGTTTGTGTGTAGTCAACATGTTTTTTCTCTTTTGCTTGTTATTCTTTTAGAGAAGTAAGGGGTTTGTAGTATGTAATCTTTAGATGTCTGATTGGAGCTTCTCTACTTATAGAGATGTACAGCTTGGTTCTGGAGACTTATATCAAGGACTCAAGGCAGAAAAATAAGCTTTTAAATGCAATTGAAAGCATTCCTTGTGTCCCACGGAAGGCCAAGTGGGCCTTGAATTGGATACAGAGGTATCAGTTCATCTTTCCTATCCATTGTTTTAACCTTTCTGGTTTTAATGAATATATTGAAGACCCTTAATGTATGTAAGCAATATGAGAAACAATTAATTCTGGTTAACTATTTCGGACAAGGTACTGTATCGGAAAAAAAAACTACTTGGGATATAGTACCGTTGTTGCTCATTCTTTCGTAACCGCTCCTTATCTTTCACTCGCATTACTTTATGAATTGATGACTTCTTACTGCTCCAATGGCGTATTTGCTTCTTTATTTTTTCCCCCCTACTTCTTGCTTCTGGTGCTTGTTTGATAAATTTATATTATTTCGCTTTTCAGTTTCTGAAGTTATGTTGATACAAAAATGAATACGCTATATGTTTTTTCAATCTTTATATATCTAGAAGACTAGAATTGATGATGCTGACCAAAATCGACCTTACTGACTGCATCCTTTGGTTACCTCTTTTACATTCTTCATGCAGTTCCAGCTCATTTGCTGAGAGGCTTGTAGCCTTTGCCTGTGTGGAAGGAATTTTCTTTTCTGGAAGGTATGCTGCTAATTCATTATTTGGTCTAAGTGATTCCAGTTAGAATGATTTGATTTGCTGCTTACTAGTAGTATTGAAGGTTAATATTACACGCTGTAACTCATTTTGTTTGCAGCTTTTGTGCCATTTTTTGGTTGAAAAAGAGGGGTTTGATGCCGGGATTGACTTTATCAAATGAGCTCATTTCAAGGGATGAGGGTCTCCACTGTGACTTTGCTTGCCTTCTTTATGGGTAATTGTTTCAACTATCAAGTAACCTTCAGAATTCCCGTTACAGCGTTACCCATCTCCTACAGATTCTCTTTTTTTTTTTTCTCTTTGCTTTCTTTCTTCTCAGTAATAGTGTGAAGAAATGGCTTGATGAACATAACTTGATAAAGTTTAACTAATTTCTGTTGCTCAGTTTTCTGAGAAAGCAATTGGCTAGGCAAAAGGTTCATCAAATTGTGCATGAAGCTGTTGAAATTGAGACTGAATTTGTCTGTGATGCCCTTCCGTGTGCATTGATTGGCATGAATGCAGAACTAATGAGTCAGTACATAAAATTTGTTGCTGATCGTCTCCTGGTACCAAGTCACTACTTTGCGCTTTTTGCATGAGGGTGGATGTAATTTATCATTCTCCTTGAACGAACAAGTTCGTTAATCGTCTCTTCAGGTTACATTAGGATATGACAAGAAATATAATGTTGAGAACCCCTTTGATTGGATGGAATTTATTAACTTCAGTAAGTATCAATGCGTACAAAGTTGGTTCTGACTCTGTTTTGTAGCAATTCTGCCTTTTCTTTAGAAGGATAACGTACAAGTAGTGGCTGGAAAAGTACAGATAGGATCCGAAGTGATTAAGTTAATTGATGTTTTACTTAATATGATTATTTGGATTCCACCTTCTTTACTGGGGCCTATGAGCTAGTAAAAGTTTCCTCTATGATTTAATTTGATCGTGTTTATAGTTTCTAATTCAGTCTTCGACTGTGCAGGGGCAAAGCCAACTTCTTCGAGAGAAGAGTAGGTGACTATCAGAAGGCTTTTGTGATGTCAAGCTTGCAAGACACTGGCAAGAATTTTGAGTTCAAACTAGATGAGGACTTCTAGAGCTTTTTCCTTTTCCCTTTTTGTCTCCTCAGTTAGAGGCTTTACTTCCTCTAGCATCACCTTGATGCTGAAAGATGTCATCTTTTTGTATTACCATTCATTAAAGATCATATCCTTTATAGTAAATACCTTTTTAGAAGGGCATTTGATTGCCTTATGTGAAGAAAAAGTAAGTGTATTTGTCAAACATGATAATTTTGGTAGTTATGATTGTTGGTTGGACTTTGGAGACTATGTGAAACTCTTTGGGCAACCATTTGTTGACTAGTAAGGGCAAAGATAGTGAAAATGGGTTCTTGGGTTCATCTTCTTTAGGTGGATTGGCTCAATCATCATTTGGTTTCCACTCCATGCTCACTTTTACTTGTTGCTTTTTTATCCATTTCATCATAAATATTCTTCAGACAAGATATGGACCAGAGGAGGACATTAGATTTCTGCTGCATGAAACTTTGTTATTTCATTATTTATAACCTTAGTGTGATTTTACTATTAGGGTTGTTTTTTTAGTGCTATTTTCCGCTTCGTTTTTCTAGTACTCTGTCGTGTTACTGCTTCGTGCTATTGCTTTTGATATTGCTATTGCTTTCTTCCATTTGCTTTTCTTTCCCGGTTTATACATTGCTGGTACCATTTTCCTGGCCTTGTTGTTGTTATTTACTTGCTCCTATTCTTCCTCTCGAGCTGAGGGTCTTTCGGAAACAACCTCTCTACCTTCCCAAGGTAGGGGTAAAGTCTGCGTACACATTACCCTTCCCAGACCCTACTTGTAGGATTCCATGGGTTGTTATTGTATGTTGGGTGGTGGGGGTTGTAACTTAGCTAGTACAGTAAATGAATCAATCAACATTTTACTTGGTGCTATTAGTTGTGTCTACATTTCTTCTTCAAAGAAAGATAAGGAAATCCAATTAGAGATAAGCCGCTCATGAGCACCATGGCAGGTAAAAGGGATCGAGGAGGCAAGCGACCCCCCCCCCCCTCCCCAAATCTTGTTCTCTTTTTCTCCTTGAGTCAGATGAACCGAGGGTTCCATCGGGCAAAAGTAATTATCAGAAAACGATACTCCCTCCGGTCCAAAATAAGTGATTTTTTGGTATTAACATGGTCAATTTTATTGCTAATTAATACTAAAATGTGGGTTTCTTAATTTGTATGAAAATATCTAAAAAAAAATTACTTATTTTGGACGGGAGGAAGTATACTTTATTGAGATTGCGGAAAGAAGTGAGATGATTAGGCCGAATTGGTTGGTGAAATCATAATTTCTTTCTTTTCTTGCTTCTGTCGCGAAGTCAGCAAGTGCTTCTGTCACATCATTGAAACAATGTGTTTAAATTTGTAACTATTAGGTAACAGAATTAGACACTAGCCAAAATCTTGAAGCACTAGCAGAAATGGGAAGAGACTTGGTTGCCACATCCCATCAAAAAGGCCATTTTGGTGGAGCTCTTGTAATTTCTTATGTCCACATATTTTGCCACTATATTTGCTCATCCATCTTAATATTAAGAAAATAAATATTAAGAAGGGAGGAAAATTGTTCCATGCTTCACCCCCATTTGCTGTCTTTCTGAATCATCAAATGTGCACACTCCACATGGTGCAAACAGAAAAAGAAAATAAAAAGAGTTGGTGGTTTGAGATAATGCAAGAATCATCCCTCCCACCAACTACTCCCTTCCAAAAAAAATTATTAGAGTTTAATTTTTATACACAGATAATATAAAAGAATCTTTAAGTAACTTAAATAATAATTATATATAATTGTTCAAAAAACTAGAATCATTAACCTGAAAAATAAGATCAGATGATAATCTACATATTAAAATGCAATGAAGACATAAAAAATTATTTACAATGTCAGTATATATAAGTTAAATAAAAAATATAGTAGGATAATGTGACCAAAGATGAGAATCTTGGTAGTAGGATAAAAAGGGGTATGGGATCAAGAGAGGGTCCCACATGGAGAGTTTATTTTATTTTGTGCCTCACACACTAGTTGTGTGAGGCCTCTTTTTTATTATCTCATAACTGTGTGGTCTCAGAATTTTGTGGACCCAGATGTGTAAGTTATGGGTCCACAAATATGTGAGATAGAAAGAGGTCTCACACAACTAGTGTTAGTTGTGTGCGGCACAAAATAAAATCACTCATTTTTCTGGTATTGATTAACCACCAGACAATATGCAGTAAAGTACAGATATAAAGATTAAGACATCAATTTTTTTTCCTTCTATTTGTTGAATGAATTCCTACTCTCTGAGGTCTAGACAAAGACCTCATAACAGATCTACCTTTTCATTTTTATTTTATGGTGAGATAGCACCATCTTCCAGACATATCCAGTTGTTGTCCTAAACAACTCTATTAAGAAAATATTTAAAATTTTCTCTCTTCAGACTCATAAACATTAATTTAACTCAATCAACGTCTAGCAAATTTAATTAATTACCAACAAAACCCACAAATCTTGTAACAACACATGAGAAGTTCAACCTCTCTTGAGGCAGTTATTATAGAGTTATCTTGTGGATGAGAACAAACAATGTCAACTTAATTCACTTTGGATATAAAAGTAATTAACATTTCCTATTTTATGGTAATTATTACCCTAGCATGTGCAAACTATAATGACTTCTAAACAAAGTCTCTAGCTGCATAATTGATTGTCTATTTTCTTTAACCTTTTCTTAAATCCAAGTTAGAAGCCAAACATAGTTTCTGTTTTGGAGAAAAACACTAAAACAAGAAACTTCCAAGAATAGTATTCTTTTATATATAAAAATTATTCTTGAAAAGTGAAATGGAGTAAAAAAGGAAACTTTGGAAGTTGGCAAATATGTTCTAAAATAAGGATAATTATGGACCCATTCTTTGAATCACATGAGTTTTTGAGGCCAAGTAGCACTAGTGGACTACCTACCAAGATATCATGATCATGCCGTAGAGCACAAGGATAAGGCGATCAAAGTCGAATGGGTTCTAAATTTTAGTACGATAATTTCAAGCACTAATAATTAGATTTTGAGTTTAATGTATATACATATTTTATAAACTTTTAAACACAAATATACCGTTTGAACAAAAACTACTGCATTCTATCTCCGCCCTAAAGGCAACATGTACATACTTACCCTCATGATTGGAGAAGAAAAAAAGTGGGCATGGGAAGTTGGTTTTTCATACCTAAAGCAACATCACCAGCAGGCCAACTTTGATAGGGATATCAACATGTCATCTTCTCTACCTACCCCAAACCACTATGAAATTTTACTATATATCCCAAAATTTAAAAATGAAAAGAAAAAGGAACAAATGAAAGGGAGAGTAGAGTTGGTGAGAAACTAAGTGTAATTATAGTTTAGATGCATTGGTTATGGATATTAAAGTTAAAAAGGGCAACTCCATGTATTTAACTTTTGTAATAGGTGGAGTTACAACAATGACTATGGTACTTTTGTTTATATTTTTGCAAGTGATTATTTTCACCGTAACAATTCTTTCTCATTTGCACTAAAAATATTAGAGTTAGCCAACATGTCATTATATTGGTTGTCATTATGATTTAAAATTCAAATACTGGTTCACTATATTCCCATTCTTGTTCTTTCACTTTTCTTCTTAATTTCTCATAAATCAAATTAAAAAAAGAAAGGAACTAACTTAAAATGTTTCTTGCACTCTCTTAATGTCACATTTTTATTGAGAATTTACCGATGGTGTATATAAAATAAACTTTATTTTAATAGGCTTTTTGTTTAAAACTCCCTATAACTTAAAAAAAATTAGCCTAATTTCCCTAATATGAAGCATCCCTTTTCAAAAATGTTATAATAATACCTCCTTTTGGGGTTCTTCTATTTGTACTATAATTGACTTATGACTATATGTTTTAAGATTGAGCAGTTAACTAACTACAAGTAATAAATCTTTAAATTGACTTCACTTAACTTTATCCAGACAAACTAATCTTCTCTGGTTAAAATTTAATCAACTACTCTCTCAAGGACTATAGTTGGAGGGAGAATCCATTTATTGAGAATAAACACTCTTAAACTCAATAAGAAGAATCAGAGATGTATCTAACATCCAAATTAATAAATGATTTAAGTGTAATGCATAGGTGGATCATGAGCTAACGTATCTATTAGTAAATGAAATGTCTCCATCTTCATTATACTGTTTATTAAACACTAAATCCCAAAATGGCCCTTTTAGTCATTAGAGATATAAATTTTGCATTGTTTAGTATTTAAAAAATAATAATTGCATGGTTCTCTTCTTAAAACATACAATCATAAGAACATCTTTCTCAACTATTATGTCTTATTTTTTTAATTGTGTCAATGGACTGATGTTTCATTTTAACCAAAGAAAACAATGTGAAAAGGACTTGAAACGTAGTACAGTTAGACCTTTCTATAACATCATTCTTATATAGCAACACTTTACTATAAAAGTCAAGCTTTTTCGAAACTAATTTTCATGTTATGTTATAATATATGTTCTCTATTATAACACTTCGCTATGACAGCCAAAAATATCTAGAACAAACGAAGCTGCTATAGAAAGATCTGACTGTATCCCGTATAAATATTTTATAATTCCTATTTCCTACAACTAGTAAAAAATATAAAACAATTTTAAACTATTACCATCATACAAATTTTGATATTGTTAAAGTTGAATATATCACATCCTAATCTAGATCCTATTATGTACATTGAAATAGACATTGAGATAAGATTGATAATGCCCAATATATGAATTTATGCACTTTTTTATAAAAGACTTCAAAAAATAAAATAAGAGGACATAATAGCACTTTCACCTCCTCACATCAATTATTATTTGCTTAAACCCATCTATCTATATCTATCTATATTATTATAAAAGCATGAATACAATGTCGGTTTACAAAAATATCCTTTAAAAATTAAATTATCTCTTTAATACAATGTACAAAAACGTAAACTCAATAGATTCCTCTTAAAAGTCAAACAACTCTAGAAGTCTTTGTACTTTACTTTCCCTTCAATGGAACAATTCCGAAACGTGAAGACGTTGAGTTATATATGGAAAAAGGATTAAAATTTAGTACTGAGCTCTTTAAATTTATAATATTTTAAACGAAGTGGAAAATTCCTATTTTCCTTTAAAGCCTTACTACTTGATATTAGTTTGTATAATGTTAAAACTAAATTAAGTTAGATATCTTTTCTGATATAACTTATGTTCCTAAATATTAGGAGTAATTATGTAATCAACAAGGAAAAATTTAATAGTCACATATTAAGTTAATTTAAATAATAAGAAAATAATTAAAGGATATAATATATATATATATATATATATATATATATATATATATATATTATTATAAAAGCACGAATATTACACGCTAAATGTTGAACGATTAAAATATCCTTAAAATATTGATTGACTTTTACGTCCTTAGATAGGTAAGTTATCTCTTCAAAAAATAATTTTATATTGAACAAAATTGTAATAAACTTTATGTAATATAAATTTATATGGACTTCTAATCTTAATCAAGTTCCAATCTTTTAGCTCTTTGGGATATCGTGTCCTACATATTATTGATAATTCTAAAACCAAACCAATTCTACAAGGATGAAAGTAATTTAGACTAATTATGGAGAGTTGTGTTTAATTTGAACACATACGGTTGAGCATTGTGTAGGGAGTAATCTTAGGGTTCATAAATTTATTCCATAAAAAAGTGTTATAACACAAAGTAAAAAGGTCAATATATTATTAAGAATCAAAATTCTATACAAGTGTCTAAGGAAACACAATCAAAGCTAGATTCTAAACAAGAACAAGCTTTCAAGACTATATTATAAAGAGTTGAATCTGACGGAATTATTCTTTCTAGATGCCTCGGGCGGAATCAAAATAATATTTCTATGACATGCATTACTTACAAATATTATATCAAGAGGCATGGCACTGTTAGCAGTAATAACAAGTGGTGTACCTACAACGATTATCGTGAGGCCACCCACTTTAGATTTGATATACCTCTTCAAACAACTCAAAGAAACATCACAAATATATCAAAACAAAGCAATGGTGCTAAATTTATAAGGAAAGAAAATTAATAATATGGGATGAAGCACTTATAGCTAAGTGTCAAACGGAGTTCTAGAGATATATTGGATATTAATGAACCGTTTGGTGAATAATTAATGATTTGGGAGGTAATTTATGTCAAGTACTACCATTAGTTCCAAAGTCGACAAAAGCAGAGACTATAAAAGCTAGCTTGCCAAAGTTATACTTTTGGCCTCAAATGAAAAAGATTCAATTGGCAAGAAATATAAAGTAAGAACAAATCCAGTATTCAGTGTCTTCTTGCTTCGTGTCGGAAACGGCTAAGAGCATCCAATAAAAGATGGTTTGGTTCTTCCTGAAAATTTGGTTATCAATCTCAATGGTAATAGTATTCGTTTAATAAGAGAAATATTTCTACCATTAGACTAAGTTTATAATTTCTACCAAACGTGTTTCTTGTCAAGTTTATAAGTTCTTACGTGTGTTAGTGTCACCGTATATATAATAGACTAAGTTGATCATCCATTGTACATAGGTTGATTTTGAAGAAAAATATGCCCGTCATGCTACTGAAAAACTTAAATACGCCGAATAGCTTATGTAATAGCACACGGATGGCAGATAGAAGTTTTGACAATAACGTCATACATGCAAAAATTATGATACTGGTCAATGTGCTTCTAAGTGTATTCTTATCCCTGAATTCAACTTTCGTCTTCTGAAACTAAGGAATATCTTTTTAAGTTTATGTGAAAATATTTTTTAGTATGTTTATGTTTTGCAAATATAATAAATAAAGCACACAAGAACAAACATCCTAAATATTGGACTATATTTACGATTTTCTTGCATGAACAACTGTATGTTGCACTTTCAAGAGGGATATCAAGATCGACAACAAGAGTTCTGGTTAAGGCAGAGTAACCAAAGCATTAGGATGAAACATACACAAAAGATATTGTCCACATAGAAGTATTCGTTAAGATACCATCACATTAAATACTTATAAACTATAATACATAATTATCTAAAGAACATGACAAAATTGCTCATTTGTGTAAGTTTTGATGATGTTTTTTTATTTTAAATTCATGTATTATGCTAATGTAACAATATTTTTCGGCATTCAGATGATTGTTGTATTCTTATACATAAATCTTATTAATTAAATTTTATTGTTCCTTCATATAAATAAATATTTAAATCATCACGTGTCATTCTTAATGTGCAACGCACGTTCATAGATACTAATAATTAAAAAAAAAAAAAAGGAGGTTGAACTAATATTCTAACAGCACTCATGAGTCATGCCCCTCACTCCCATTTAGCAACTTTCTTACATCAACTTCATTGAGTTTGACCTTCACATTTCTAACCAACCACATCTCACTAATTATATTTTTTTTTTCTAATTTAATGTTTGATATCACATATTTTTAAGGTTTGAACTTCGAAACTTCTAATTAAAAATGGTAAATCCTATTCATTCTACCATAATATTTGATGATCATTAGTTAAATAGTACACTCTTCGTTTACGTTTACTTGTCCATTATACTAAAAATATACTTTAACTTTTACTTGTATATTATGTAAAATCAAGAGAAAATGACAATCTTTTTTTTATTTTTATTTTACTTTTATCATTAACTACTCATTTCCTAAATCATTTTTCAAGACTTTTGGAATTGCTATTATTATTGTGGATAAAATGGTAAAATATATACTTCATTTTTTTTAAGTAAGTGCAAAGTTAAAAGGATAACTAAAAATGAACATCATTTTAACTCCACTTGTCTAATAACAAAAAATAAGCCCACCCCTACTCCTCCACAACCCCCCCCCCCCCCAACCCAATAAAAAAAAAAATTAAAATTAAGTGCACCCCCAACTCTACCTATTGCCATGTCAAAAGCCTGCCTTCCAAGGAGGAGTATATCAAAAGTCAAAACTCAAAATCTGAACAAACTCTTGGAAACTCCATTACCCTTTTCTTCTGTGGAACAAAGAGTGATGACAGAGTAATGTAAATGGAAGTATCTATGGATTGCAGCCTTTGGGACAGTGTTTTGGAGCTAACTAAGGTATCCCAAGAAAAGGGTGGTGATCCATTGGTTTGGGCAATACAAGTTTCTTCATGTCTGAGTTCAGCAGGGGTATCTTTGCCTTCTCTTGAATTAGCCAATTTCTTGGTATCTCACATTTGTTGGGAAAACAATTTGCCTATAGTGTGGAAGTTTTTGGAGAAGGCCTTGGTTCTCAAGATTGTGTCTCCCATCATTGTTTTCCCTCTTCTTTCCAGCAGGTATTTATTTGTTTTTGTGTTTTTCTGGTTTCCAATTTGTTATGCATTTTTATCTTACTTGTCCTTGTTCTTTGAAAGATTGAATCTTTACCTTGGTTTATTTTGTTGAAGAATGTATTGTTGTAACAAATGTGAATATGAGTTCAAAAGAGTGTGTGTGTGTCTTAGTGTGCTGTATCTTGTTCTTCATAGTGCATTTCTGTCTTACATGTCTTTGTTCTTTCAAAGATTGAATCTTTATTTTACTTGGGTTGTTTTGTTGAAGAATGTATTGTTGCAACAAATGTGCATATGAGTTCAAAAGTCTGTGTGTGTTCTCAGTGTGCTATGTGTTGTATCTTGTTCTTTGAAAGATTGGATCTTTATGACTCTCTTTATTGTCCAGAGAAATATAATCTGAAAGTTGGTGGTATATCCCTTGAGAAGCCATGTTAGGCTTTTCTGAGTCACATGAGCTGGAATGAATGCTTATGGAGATTTTAATGGACATTGTGCAATAATTTTCTTTTACTTGTGCAGGTGCTTAGGTTCCAACTTTCTTGTTTTAATCTTTCATCTTTTTGTATGTCTTTACATGTAACTTAGGAGCAAATTCTGGCCCTTTATGTGTTCTTTTGATGTTTTGCTGGCATTGTGGAATACTTGTCAACCCACTTTTGGTAGCATCTTCATCATAATCCTGTTTATTGTTTTCTGTTTTTGTTTTTATGTGTGTGTAGCTTTATTTTTACCTACACTTAATTTTTACAGGGTAATCCAAAATCGGCGCTTGAGGCCGGCTGCATTTAGGCTCTACATGGAACTCCTCAGAAGACATATTTTTACTCTTAAAATCCATGTAAACATGCAAAGCTATAAGAAGTGAGTGGAATTTCCCTTTGTACTGTTCATCTGTTAATGGATCTTTCTGTCACATTCTTCTTTAATGTGAGTATCTCCCAGAAACCGAGGGCTCCTGTGCTCCATATTGCACCCACTACTTTGGGAGTTTTTGGCTTGCTAAGCTAAAGAAGCAATGTTTACTTAAGGGGAAATACTAGACAAGTTACTTAATTTAAGGCATGACAGATGATCTATCAAATACTTCTCATATATATCATTAAAGCTAGACAATTTTTATTGTAGAGATTAAGGATATTTCAAGAGTAGAGGAAAGAATGATCGTTGGTTTTTAAAATTGTAGATTAACCAAACTGTATTTGCTTACATTTCACATTTAGATGGTATGTATATCGGCGAATGTTGAATCTTGGGTGTGTCAAGTGTTTAGGTTTGTGGTGACTCTGAACTTGACTTTTATCGTAGAACCCTTTCGTATTATCTTCTCCCGTCATTACTTCCATCCTAGGTAATGCATGCATTCCACAATCTATCCATTATGTTGACCTGACTCGTATCTTTTTTGGGCAAATTAATGTTCTATTTTCAGGATTGTGAGTTTCTTGGATAGCGTCCTCTATTTGACTGAGATATTTGGCATGCACGCTGATGAGCCTGGTGTTCTTGTTGTTGAGATTATCTTTTCAATTGTTTGGCAATTACTCGATGCATCATTGGACGATGAAGGGTTGCTCCAACTTACTCCAGAAAAGAAATCTAGATGGCCAACTAAGCCTGAAGATATGGAGATAGATGGCTGCATTACTGATATGGAGAGAAATGAACACAAAGAACGGTTGAAGAATTTAAATACTCTTCTGGCTATTGAGTTGATAGCACAATTTTTACAAAATAAAGTAACTGCCAGGATTCTTTACTTGGCTCGCCAAAACATGTGAGAACTTTTTCCCTTCACAATCTCTTTCCAAACTCTATGCATTGTTTCAAGTGTTTTTGATGTTTGTCTATGCTGAAAAGACTAACAGTTTACTTTTAGCTTTGCATGTCAAGTTACAAGCTTTGTGATTTAACATTATCTCACGTAGCCGTAGATGCACTTACATTGAAAATAATGAAATCAATAGTACCTTAATGTAACTGCCACATGTTTAACCTTTGTGTCTCCTTAATGATAGTTTCACATCATATGTACATTGACTACTCGAGCTTCATTTTGATACTTTATATATATATATATATATATATATATATATATATATTTCTACTTCCTTGGAATGACTTTCTGAAATTTTACTCTCATTTGAAATATCCAATTAATATTGTACCAAAACCTGTCAGGCCCGTACATTGGGGAGCTTTTGTTCAGCGTATACAACTACTAGCTGGAAATTCATCAGCATTGCAAAGTTCAAGCGTTATATCACCCGAGGCACTTCTTCAGCTGGCATCAGATGCTCACAATTTAATCAAAACAAATTCCTTACAAGAACGTTATGTCAGAAGCACTTTACGATCTCTAGCTACTTGTGCTGGTCTTTGTTTTGGGAGTAGCCGTTCTTCCCTTTGGCTTCCTCTAGATCTCTTCCTGGAAGATGCAATGGATGGTTCACAAGTTAATGCTACAAGCGCTATTGAAATTATAACTGGTGCGATTACTTTTTCTGTCACATTTTTTGTGTCAATAAAGAAAACTGTAATAATTATTTGATGTGGCTAATAGAATCAAGTGCTTTACTTCTGCAGACTTAGTCAAGTCCCTACAAGCAATCAATGCTACAACTTGGCATGAGACATTTTTAGGACTTTGGATGGCAGCTCTACGACTTGTTCAAAGGGTTAGAAAAATCTTTGATTACTTTGTGCTTAATGTACTCATGTTTACCTTCTCCAACTTAATTTCCAAACCTTAAGTTAATGGGCTTCAAAGTAGTGCATTAGTGCCCTTATATTTGTCATGTATGATTCGTGTGATAAATGCATAATATTTTCATCTTTATCTTGGAAGGATAATATTTAATTTTGTATGACGGAGCTGCAACATAGCTTAATAAAGCTATTTGGTAGAGAAAGACAAGAGAGCTGTAGAAATTAATTTAGGCACTTGATTACCAAAGCTTGTCTTAGGACATAAGATATATCTTTTTCATTTTCTCTCAGTTCTGAATTTCCCCATAACAAAAGAATATGTTTTCAAGTGTTACCTAAACAGTTTTATTATTGTCATTATTGGTTTTTTTGGATAAGTCAAGTGCTGCTTAAACAGTTGCAGTATGCAAGTCTGAGGTGAGGGAAATATGATGCTACATCCATGAGCACACAATTCTTTTCATTCAAAATTTGACCAAGATATTAAGATGATACGGTTTATTTCATTAGTAGTGCTAAATCTTTTTGTTTGTATTTTGATAAATCTTGTTTTCAATTGTCTTAGGAGAGGGATCCAATTGAGGGCCCTATGCCTCGCCTGGATACTCGCTTGTGCATGTTGTTCTCTATCATAACACTTGTCGTTGCCGATCTTATTGAGGAAGAGGAAAGTGAAGCATGTGATGAAATTGAATCCAGCATAGGCAGGCACATGAAAAAACAGGTTGCAGGCACACGTCGTAGGGATATAGTCTCTTGTTTACAGAGTCTGGGCGATTATCAAAGCTTGCTAACGCCGCCTCAGGCAATCACTACTGCAGCCAACCAGGCTGCTGCTAAAGCAATGATGTTTAGATCAGGCATCAATACCAACAGTTCATACTTTGAGTGCATCAACTTGAAGGATTTGCCAATCAACTGTTGTAAGTACTCTCTTTTTACATAACCAAATAGAACTTGAAGGTTTATGAAACCACCAGTGTTACACCCTTTGTTTTACTGCTGTTAACTCTAACAGAGACTAAGAGAGGTAGAATCGACGGGTTCACTGGGTTTCTAACTATAGGCTTGGGAAATACTTTGGTTGTCTAAATTCTATGCGGGTTTTAGGCTCTAGTGAACAGTATATGTCAATAGTGTGAGGAAAAATAAGCTTTGAGATATAGGTATAACTCAAAGTAATTGCATATATACGAGTAGTCTAGAAGCAAGAGGAATGTCAAATATTTGGAAAGAACATAGATTATGCTATGCATCATTATACAGAACAAATGTTATTGCAAATATCTGGCATGTATATGAAAATATAAAATATATATTGTCTGTGTATGTATATCTGTGACCAAAAATTGGTGGTAGATTTATGATGATCAGAGTCTAAGTATCCTTGACATGTGGCCTATATGAGTATGCTTTACAAGTAGCACAAATTATTGCAGATTCAGTTTTTGATACTTATTTTGTACCACCGGTTGTGCCTATTATCATGCACCTATAAATGTACACTCGTTTTCTACTGATGTTGTGAAAGTCATTGATGGTTTGGTAGAAGATTTACACTTTTCAATGCTGTTTATCCAAGAGAAAGTCTGTTAAATGTACAAGAATAAGCATTTTTCACATTTTTTGGTGATTGTTTAAACCTTATTTAATCGATCAAATTGCTGAAAATTTTACCATCTGATCTTGTTTCCATTCCTGAGAAGATGCCTAACAATGCTCACTTTCTTGTAAGCTTCATTGTAATGTGGTTATATATTAGAAGATGTTATTATTGTATGTGGCTAGAACTCACGCATATGAGAGAATGACACCAGTGAAATGGACATTATGGTGGTCCAACATTTCTTGCAGATTTTGTTGTTTATTTTTATTATGCTGTTGCTTTCTGAACAACGCACGAACTTTGCCCTTGCAGCTGGTAACCTGTATCATTTGATAGTTGAGGCATGCATTGCCAGAAATCTGCTGGACACTTCTGCTTATTTCTGGCCCGGCTACGTGAATGGACGCATGAACCAGTTACCGCACAGTATGCCAACTCAAGTGCCTGGTTGGTCATCATTTATGAAGGGAGCCCCATTGACTCAAGCAATGATTAATGCTTTGGTTTCTGCTCCTGCTTCAAGGTATGCCTAGGTTAGCTTTACGTTGATACTTTAGTTCCCTAAAAATGTTTAAAGTTCAATGATTAATTAAGGAAAAACCAAGTTCATGCTGTAACTAATCTGAGTGTCGAATCTGTGAAACAATTGAAGCTTGCAATACTGAAGCAACAATAGGCTGTGTATATTTATGGAAACGGCCGATGGTAGAGTTATCTATAGTTGTCCCCTTATCCTAGGCAAATGACTCCTAAGTTGAGAATGACAGATAGTTGTCATAATCTATTGTAGTTTTTCTTGATTGTAGCCTGGTCTTCAGTTGCTTTTTTTCTTTCCTGAAGCCAGGTATATCAGATGCTCTTTTTTATTGATTTAGCCAAGGGTAAAGCAACTTAATTTAAGCTCATGGATTTAATGGAAGTTTAGCAGAGCTTGAGAAGATTTTCGAGATGGCGGTCAAAGGAGCAGACGATGAGAAGATAGCTGCTGCCACCATTCTTTGTGGAGCCTCACTAATTCATGGTTGGAATATACAGGTAACAAGAAATAATTTGTTTCAGCACATCTGTAGCTCTATAAGAGAAAGGAAATTTTTAGTTTAGATTGTGGATGCATGTGCCAAATGGTTCATGTGTCAAGCCTAAGTAATCACATTATGGTCCTGTTACCCATTAAGTATTATTAAATCGTTCATGCAGACAAATAATGTGATTCTTCCTTTTGGTTATGATCATGCAGGAACATGCTGTTAATTTCATAACCAGGTTATTGTCTCCTCCAGTTCCTACTGACTACTCTGGTAAAGATAGCCATTTGATAGGCTATGCCCCAACGTTAAATGTCTTACTCGTTGGAATAGCACCAGTGGACTGTGTTCAGATTTTCTCCCTTCACGGCATGGTATATTTGTTAAGCTTCATATTATTTCTTGTATAAGATGAAAATACATTTTCTATGTGTTCATGGTAATCTCCTTGCATGTTGGTTACACTACTAAGGAATTTATTGGTTCTACTAATATCCAGACCTAACTTATTGTTTAGAATTTATTATTCATATAAGGGCTGCTAGAGAAGCAAAAGAACTAAGTTATCTTAAACAAAGGGCCTTCGTCTCAGTTGTGGGCGCCTTTTTTAAAGTTTATTATTTTCAGCTGGGAAACAAAGCCCATAGTCTCAGCTCATTGTGTGTAGAAGTTGAGTTCTTTCTCCATGATAGATCACTTGCTTGATTGGTTACTTTTTCCTTTCTTATCCAAGATAAGATTGAGTATCATGCTGACATTGTACAGTATGACATGTATAAGAGGCCTTAAAACATGTGGACTACACCCTTGACTATGTTCGTTTTGAACCTTGAAACATAATAAGCATGACACTTCCATTAGGTTCCGCTAAATGCTGTTAAAATTTGCTAAATTTGAGAAAAATTTAACGAGGAGGAAGTGGAAAACATAAAAGTTTTCAGAAGAGAACGTTTTAGCTTTTTCTTCTCAACAGATTCTTGAACCCAAAAAACGAATAACCAAATCTGAAATCTTACTTAACAAAGACATGAAAGAACTTAAAGATTTATTCAATTTTTCTTTTGAAAGTCAAGTTGTATTCAGGTAACTGCGGAAAGTAAGAGTTGTAGCAGCATCCTAATCTATCCTTAAAACGTTTAAGATGCCCTTAAATACCTCCCGGCCAGATGGGAGAACTCATTTTCTCTACATTTTTACTTAAATGATAGAGTGAGGCATGAATAATTTCAGAGTTCTGCATGCCTACATAAACTTCAAGGTACCTATTTCTATTTTTGCAGGTCCCACAACTTGCTGCTTCATTAATGACAATTTGTGAGGTGTTTGGTTCATGTGTTCCTAATATCTCATGGACGCTGACAACAGGAGAGGACATCTCAGTGCATGCTGTGTTCTCAAATGCCTTTGCTCTACTACTAAAGTTATGGAGGTTCAACCATCCACCTATTGAATATAGAGTCGGAGATGTGCCCCCTGTGGGATGCCAACTAACTCCTGAATACCTCCTACTAATGAGGAATTCCCATCTTGTGTCTTCCGGAGACATGCTAAAGGATCCAAATAGAAGGAGGCTTGCAGCTGTTGCAAGTTCATCTTCTCCTAATCCTATATTTGTGGACTCATTTCCAAAATTGAGAGTTTGGTATAGGCAACATTTGGCATGTATAGCTTCAACTTTGTCAGGTCTTGTAAATGGGACTCTTGTCTGTCAAACTGTTGATCTTTTACTCAATATGATGTTCAAAAAGATTAATGGGGGAAGTCAGAGTTTGATCTCCATAACATCCGGAAGTAGCAGCTCTTCTGGAACTGGAAGTGAGGATACTTCTCCAAGGCCTAAGTTACCTGCTTGGGACATCCTCGAAGCCGTTCCTTTTGTGGTTGATGCTGCTCTAACAGCATGTGCTCATGGAAGACTTTCTCCCCGTGAACTGTGCACAGGTTAGTCAATAAATGTGACAAATGACTCTTTTCCTTTCAACCTAAGTATCCGCAACTTCAAGATCATCCACTTGCAAATCTCTGAGTGAACTAATTAGCAATTAAAACTAGTTTGCACTTCGCAGGTTGCAGCATACATTTTTTGGAATTTGATTTTAGTTGCTTCCTTGTAAATAAGTATATCTTTGATGTGTTAAAGCATAATTTTAAGGGGGAGGAGGTTTAGGAATTTCAAGCACTTTGACAATGCCTTTAGTTCTCATCGAGGGTTTAAAATTATGGTTCTATGTTATCAAATAGTTCCATTTCTCAATTTCAGGACTTAAAGATTTGGCTGATTTTCTTCCTGCATCGCTAGCAACCATTGTAAGCTACTTCTCAGCTGAGGTCACTCGTGGTGTTTGGAAACCAGTTTTTATGAATGGCACTGATTGGCCAAGTCCTGCTGCAAATCTCTCCAATGTTGAGGAACAAATCAAGAAAATTCTAGCAGCCACTGGTGTAGATGTCCCAAGCCTTGCTGCAGGTTTTTCCCCATTACTGAGAGTGATTAAGAATGTCATTATCTATATTGTGTCAAGCCATATATGTTGCTTCACTTCTTCTGAACCACATATAGACTTGAGTCTGAAGCTAGCTTCCTCCATTCCAAGACGAATGACACAATTACTATTTTGGGAAGTCATACTATTTTCTTTAACTACAATTTTTTAAACCTTTTTATAGTTGTTGTAACTATAAAAAAAAAATGTTATTTCTAGTTACATAGTTTTTAATATGTATATGTTATTTCAAAAAGATTAAGACATTGATGTCTGAATTTGCGCTGAAAATTAAATGCGCTCCCCCTAGCACTCCATATGCTGACATTCTTTTTGGAAGTAAGGGAGTATCTAAAATAAGAGCGGCAAAAGATTCATGAAAAACATTTTTAAAATAACAGATCTTAATGTGTCATTTCCTTCTTGGGAAACCTATGGTTATTTATATTTGATTGTGTAAGAACTGAAATCATCTGTGGTGTCTAGGCATGATGAGAATCTTTTCTTCAACTTTTTGTACTTGATCATTGAATTCCAATTTTTTTCTTCCCCAGGCGGAAGCTCGCCGGCAATCCTTCCACTGCCATTGGCTGCATTTGTCAGTCTTACTATAACGTATAAACTCGATAAAGCGTCCCAGCGTTTTCTCAATCTGGCAGGCCCCGCTCTGGAGTCACTTGCAGCTGGCTGCCCTTGGCCATGCATGCCAATTGTGGCTTCTTTGTGGACCCAAAAGGCAAAAAGGTGGAGTGACTTCCTTGTGTTTTCTGCATCTCGAACCGTCTTTCTCAACAACAACCATGCAGTCATTCAGCTTCTCAAAAGTTGCTTCATGACCACCCTTGGTTTGAACTCTTCCTCCATATCAAGCAATGGTGGTATTGGTGCACTTCTTGGACACGGATTTGGATCACATTTCTATGGTGGTATTTCTCCGGTTGCCCCAGGTATTCTGTATCTACGAGTTTACAGATCCATCAGAGACATCATGTTCTTGAGAGAAGAGATTGTTTCTCTTCTGATGCAATCTATAAGTGATATAGCACACAGTGATCTTCCAAGACAAAGGTTGGACAAACTGAAGATACCCAAAAATGGAAAGAAATTTGGAAATGTTTCACTTGCTAAAACAATGACAAGGGTGAAATTAGCTGCCTTGCTTGGGGCTTCTTTATTATGGTTATCTGGTGGCTCAGGGCTGGTGCAGTCATTAATAAAAGAGACTCTTCCCTCTTGGTTCTTGTCTGTTCACAGCTCCAATCAAGGAGGTGAGGGTGGTCTAGTTCCGATGCTCAAGGGGTATGCACTGGCATACTTTGCAGTACTCTGTGGAGCTTTCGCGAGTGGTGTCGACTCGTTATCCATGGCATCAAAGAGACGTCCAAAAATCATTGGGCGTCACGTGGAATTCATAGCCAGTGTCTTGGATGGCAAAATATCACTTGGTTGTGATCCAGCTACTTGGCATGCCTACGTGTCGGGATTTGTGAGCCTGATGGTTGGTTGTACACCAACTTGGGTGTTTGAAGTAGATGCTGAGTTGTTAAAGAGGCTCAGTAAAGGCTTGAGACAATGGCATGAGGAGGACCTTGCTCTTGCTTTGCTTAGCATTGGTGGTGTTGGTACAATGGGATCAGCTGCAGAATTGATCATGGAGGTTTCATCATAGTATTTCTTCTTACCATAAGAAATTTTGTAGGTAGATTGTTATTGGTAGTTTAAACTTAGTGTTCAACCAAGGAACCTTGTGTACAGTTTAAAGGTGTAACCTTACTTTATGTGCTTTTTAGGCTGTTTGTTGATAGGAGGGAAGTCATGTACATTTGGTGTGAAAATATGTCTTTTGGGTTCGAATTACTAAAGATTATATCTATGTGATAAACAAGATTGAACCAACTTTTGTCTTTTGAGGTGATATTGAAGGCACAGGATCCTCTATTACACTGCTACTCTTTAGTTGCAGGTTATGCCTATGGTTTCCAAACCTTTTACGTTTAGTAACACAAGGTAGCTGGACATTATAAAAGAAACTGAAGAAAACACAGCAGTTTGATTTAAATATTTTCTTGGCAAACTGCAATGTACAATGTATTGGGGTCAAGATATCAACCAACCAATCAATCAATTATTCCTCTTTTTTTTTTTTTTTTTATTTTTTTTTTTTTGTTAAGAGGAAACTATGCCTCAATCAATCAGTTAGGGAGGACATTGGCCAAGATAGACTAGATGCTGATATTAACTCTGTATTCGGNCACTCAAAAAAATTAGGAGAACTCTTCTCTTGGCAGACCAATGCCAAAAAGAGTTTTCGCTGCAGCAACAGCTAACAAAATTGATTTTATCATACAACGCCACTATAAGCAGTTGACCTTGTCAATCCTAGACTTCGCATAGCTTGCCTTACTAGAAATGCATCATCCCATTTGCCGGCATCCGCATAAATGTTAGAGAGAAGGACCCTACTAGGACCATGAGATGGCTCCACTCTTGCAAGGTTCTCTGCAGCCCTTTCTCCTATTTCTGTGTTACCATGAGTTCTACAAGCAGCCAACAATGTGCCCCATATGATGGTATCTGCCTCCATAGGCATGCTCCTTATTAGCTCTTCAGCTTCTTTCAACCTTCCTGCTCTGCCAAAAAGATCCACCATACAACCATAGTGCTTAACATTTGGTTTTACATTATACAATTTAGTCATGCTCTGGAAATGCTGTTCACCAGCCTCCACCAACCCAGCGTGGCAACATGCACTTAAGACTCCAATGAAGGTGATTGAATTGGGTTTAATGGTTCGCCTCAGCAAATCTGAGAAAATATCAAGAGATAAATGCGCGTGCCCGTGCATTGCCAGGCCACAAATAATGGCATTCCATGGTGAGACATCAACTGCTTTCTCTCGAACTTGATTGAATACCTCCAAGGCATCATTGACATTAGCACATTTGGCATACATGTCAATCAGTGCTGCACTCAAGTTGTCATTCAAAGGGATGGAGTTTTTGCAAATATAATCATGAGCCCATCTACCTTCTTTAAATGTTCCCAAAGTAGCAATAGAAGAGAGGACACTGACCATAGTTATTTCATTTGGTTTTACGCCATTAGCTAACATCTCATGAAAAAGCTCAAGGGCCAAATCAGGTTGCTCACTTTGTGAATAACCAGAAATCATCGAGCTCCACGAGAAAACATCTCTTGCAGGCATTCGGTCGAATAAATGTCTCGCCTCATCAATTTTTCTATTTCTAATAAGTCCTGCAATTAGGGCATTCCAACATGCAACATGGTTCTTGTTTCCTACTTCAAACTGCAAACGAGCAAGATCAACTTCCCCGCAAGCTGCATAAAAGTGAACTATTGTTGCCTGTATAAAGTCCAAGATATCAAAACCCTCCTTCACTGCTACACCATGAAACTGCCTACCCTCATAAATAGACATCACTTGTCCACATGTTGATAGAAAGTCTACAATCATAACATCATTAGGACGCAGCCCAGTATATAGCATTTCAGAATACATTCTGACAGCCTCACTCAACCTCCCCACTTGCAAATAACCATCAATAATTGTACCCCAGGAAACCACATCTTTATCAACAATCTGTTCAAAAACCTCTCTACTTAAATCAACTAACCCAGCCTTAGTATACCCATTCAGCATCACATTCCAGGAAACCACATTTTTTTGAGGCATCTCATTAAACAACATACTAGCATCCTTTAAACACCCACTAAGACAATACAAATGAAGCAAATTGGTGGATACGTGAACGAAATCCGTAACCCCAACTTTCAACACCAACCCATGAAGCATCTTACCCACCTCAACCCCTCCACAATGCAAATAAGCTGAGATGACATTCACCATAGTCACCTCATTTGGACCAACACCAAAGTACCTCATATCCCGAAAACCCCAAATAGCCTCGCTCCAATACCCCTTCTGCACCAAACCCATTATCATAGTCGTATAAGACACACAATTTCTCTCAGCCATTTTATCAAACACCACACGAGCTTCGTCCAAAAGCCCAAATTTCACATACCCACACAACATTATGTTACAAGACACTGCATCTAACCTAGTACAAGTGTCAAAGATTGTCTTAGCATCAGTTACTAATCCACATTTTACATAAAAAGTAATTAAGCTATTTAGGATGTAAATGTTGGATTCAAGGCCAGATTTTAAGACAAGGGAATGAAGTTGTTGGCCTTGTGTGATACGAGAATCTGTTGAACAAGACTTGAAGGCTGAAACAAGTGAGAATTCGTAATTGGGTTTTTGTTTCTTGGTGATTTGGAGGTGGGGTTGGTGATTCAATGGGGTTTGTGAAGATGGTGTTTTTTGAGCTGAAGAAGAGACCCATTTTGGAGAGGGAAAGGAGAGTGAAAATATTGGAACAAGAAAGTGAAAGGATGGCTTGTGTCTGAATCCAGTGATCATCACATGATACCATGGGATACTTTCTTGGTTTCACTCAAACAAAATTTGGTGCCTTAAGGAGGGAAGGACTCGTAGATCATTTGACAATTAAATTTGAAGAATTAAATACTCCATTTCAATTTATATAAGCTAGGTAATTTGGGAGAAAAAAGTCCGTCCTTACCTTGCTTCCACTTATATATTAAGCTCAGATTAGTGACAAGAGTTTGAACTTGTAAGAAAAATATTAAGCTTAAATTAGTGAACTTGAAAGTCAAATATTAAGCTCCAATCAGTGACAGTTTGTGTGTTCCATTCTTACTATTGAACCAAAACCCTGGGGGACAAAAGTAATAATTATTTCACTTCACTTGTTACTTAATACTATATATTTTGGTTATTAAGCAAAAAACAATTGTTTACAACCTTTAAGAATTGACTATTTAAAAACATTTTGTTAGGTTAACTATATAAAAAACCAAACAAGTCATTTAACACCTTTGACCTTATTCACGTAATCACAAACTGTTATAAATAGAATTTTATTTATGGTGAATGTCTATATTTAAAGAGATTCTAGGATTTATTACTTGGTGGCTAAGTCACCCTCTCCCTATAAATAGATGGTTCTATTCCATTGTAATTCATCCCAAAATTCAATAAGAATTTCCTCTCTCTCTTTCTCTGCAATATTGTTCTTGTTCTTTTATTGTTTCATAACACGTTATCAACACGAGACTCTAACCAATTGAGTAGAAGCTTTGGGATTGATCATAATGATTGTCAATTGTTCTACGAATTTCCTTCATGATTAAATTCTGGATTTAAGGTATGTATATTACCGTATTTTTCTCTTTTATTCTGTAATTTAATTTTAAATACAAGCAAAGACAATAAATTTTGATTACAACTCTAATGGAGTTTGTAAGAAATTATAACCACCTGAAGTGGTAAAATTTCTATGCCTCGCCATGATCAAATTCATGTATGATTGTGGGCAAAGAATTGAAAACCCGTCCCATTGAATTTGCTCCATTCTCTTTCCCTTAAGAGAATGTGATAGTAGTATGTGATAAGTCTGAAAGAAGACAAAATTATTACTATGAATGTATCAATGGATATGGACGTGGCAATAGACGAAATTATAATCGTCATCATTTGTGGTAATGAGAACAATAAGGATTCTCAAAATAATCTTTCACTCTGTGAAAAATATTTGTCATCGATTTGACATGAGATTTTGTAAAGCACATATAGATGATTATGGTCCATTCATGATGTGAATGTGACAACATCTGATTTATGAATACATATTCATTCTTCAAAGAATATGAACGTGCTAGTGGTAGTGAATATACCGCACTCACCTCTAAAAGGAGGTTTGAGATGATATAAAAAATAATGTCATTATTATGGCATGAATGGTCATTGGTCACGTACCTATTGTACGCCAAAATATTTTGGCATTGTGATTGTTAAAAGACAACGGTAATGCAAGAAACAGATCTTGCATATAATTTTGACCATAACCATAATGGTATAACTTTCTCTTTAAAAGAGATATTCACCATATGGGTGTTGATGAATATGTGGTACTACAAAATTAATTGAGAACTCTGCAAGAGCCAATTATACTATTTTGGAGAAACACAATTAATTACCAATAAGGTATTGTGTTGTAGTAAGTCTCAAAGAAACTTATTCAGTTTCCAAAGTATACGCGAAAGCGGTTGATTATATCGAGACTATAAATAAAGGAAAGATTTAATATCTTCTATTACTACAACTTGTAGCGGGATAATATGTATGTGAAGAGCTACCCGCTTTATTCTCCAGTTTGTACTACCCAAACAAAAAAATGCCACAATAAAGAGAAGTTTATTGATATAAAAACCTATTATCATAATAAACTTGGAGTTTATTGATAATTGCACACGTCATGGTGTAAATCTGAACTTTATCAATATTGATAATTTATTCAGTTGGCATAATTGGTTTAGCCATGTTAATTTAAGTATAATGTGCAAAAATAAAAGAGAATTCACATAGGTAAATATTAAAGAACTAGAAAGTTCTTTACGAATTCTCTTACATTGCTTGTTCTTATTAATTAATAGACCAACTAAACTTGGGACTGAATCCCATGAATGCTGAAAATATCAAAGGTGAATATGGGCCCATTCATCTGCCATGTATACCACATAAGATGCATCTATGAGATGGTTACATGTGCGATTATTAATAACCTCCAACATGGTATTTTGCGAGGTAACTTGCTCAATAATTTAATTTCGAGCATAATTTCCAGATTTCCTATTCAAGATAGTTTATCTTGATAAGTTGGTTTACATCATAGTTGGTTTAGCAAAATAATTTATTGAGTGCCTCCACTTAATAGCTAAACTATTGCTTATGAGAACAAAGTTATCTATATCAGTTTGATATAGGTTATATACGAAAGTATATTAAAATATTCTCCCCTCACAAGTGGTTTCAGGGTCAGGAACCAAATAATTCCATATCATTATTATTGATGTGCGGTGTATATTTTGATTAACACTATAACGCACAAAGATGTGTTCTCAAAGTTGAGGAAACAAGTTAGTTTTTCTAACATGAGGGGGAGACAAGATACAACAGTTGAGAAAAAGTTACATGGAATGAATTATCATTTATACATCTAGATCCCCGAATAAAATAATATGAACTTGAAGTTCATAAAAGGATAATTCATGTGTAATTTATTGCAAAGCATGCCAGACGCATTTGCTGACCCAAAGAAAGTAACTATATTCTCATTGCAAATGCTCCTATTTGAATAAGTCCTAGAAGGACAAAGTCTATAGTACGCTTAAAGCGTATAGACAAATCGGTTTCAAATAAACTTCTTGATAAAGAAGATGAGCAAATGATCATAATAAAGGAGGCAAGTGATCTAGAAGATCACATGACATAACACTTTATAAAATCTCATGAGAGATTCAGGTACCTGAATATATGAATGAAGAGATCTCTATGTTATGTCTTTATGAAAAATAAGGAGGTTGGAACTGATATAAAACGTTTGTCGACGACATCTATGATAGCGCTAAATATATATATGAGGATCTTAAGTCTGAAGAAACAATTCAAATAGAATTGGTTTCATATGAAAGCCATGTAGTTTTGAACATGTAGTTCAAACGATTGAAAGTATAAAATCAATAGTGTGTGCAATCACTTTTATTTATCTTATATGTCTAGCATGACATGAAAAGTTGATATGCATCTAAAGTCTATTTAAATGGCTTATTTGACTATACTTATATGACAATCCCCAAATGATTTAAATTGCTTGAAGCATATACAATCTTGATCTTGAAGTACCACATCCTCAATGCAATTTATGCACAAATGTATCTTGCTATAACTATATGCATGATAATATGATAGCAAGAGTTTTCACCTCTATGTGAAGATATTGAACTGACGATTCCAACAAGATCATATGAAGACAATCCATCTCTATCAAGAATGATGATTTCAAGGTGCAATATATTCATTCAAGTTAATATGGCTGATTTGTTTATCAAATATCTACCAAAGATCTTTTGAAGATGGTGCACAAGATTGGAATGCAAATGCTTAAGGATGTGAAGTGATGCTCTCATGAGGGGGAGTTAATACGCGTTGTACTCTTTTTCCCTTACAAGGTTTTGTCCCACTGGGTTTTCCTTGCAAGGTTTTTAACGAGGCAACAAAAAGGCGTATTATTAGATATGTGTACTCTTTTTCCTTCTCTAGAATTTTTTCCCATTGGGTTTTATTTAGTTAAGGTTTTAACGAGGCACATTATCTGTTGAATAGACATTTAAGGGGGAGTGTTATAAATAGAATTTTATTTATGGTGAATGTCTATATTTAGAGAGATTCTAGGGTTTATTACTTGGTGGCTAAGTCACCCTCTCCCTATAAATAGAGGGTTCTATTCCATTGTAATTCATCCCAAAATTCAATAAAAATTTCCTCTCTCTTTCTCTGCAATATTATTCTTGTTCTTTTATTGTTTCATAACACAAACAACATAATTATTTGTTCTGGTTAGAAGTTCTATCAATAAATTTAGATGCTCAAAGGATCCATTTTGCTTGTGCAAATTGCAAAACAGAGTCAACTAGTGGAGTTCATCCATATATATATAGGAAATTCAAGAAAATTAACTTGTATAGTTGAATCATCAATAGAGTGAACTTCCTCCTTAAGAGAAGAGACAAGTAACTTTGTCTTGAAAGTTTAAACCATTTCTCTCATATTTTGCTGATGTATTTTATCCTACCAATTTTTCTAACAATCGATAATGTGGTTCCCAAGTGTTCTTTCGGTCGGTACGGTACGGTATTTAGATATTTCGGTTCGATATTTTCGGTATTTGGTTTCTTAAAATCCTATATCAATACTGTACCTAATTAAATTCGGTATGGTTCGGTTTTTTCTCCTTTTGGTTTCGGTTTATTCGGTTCGGTAATTTCGATTTATTCGGTTTGAATACTAACTAGTGCATAGAACAATACACTCTAATATTCTTAATTAAAGTACTCAAAAATACAAAACTGAAAATGTTTGTTGACAAATTTTTTGTCCAAAACTAATGAATATCGACCCAAATAGAGAAAATTGTACATAAAAGAATATTTGATCATTAGAAATGTCTTGTTACTTGTTTAGAGTTAATTGATGAACTTTGAGAATAAAGGAAAGTAAAATTTTAGATTTCTTATATTTATGTTATAACTGATAATATGTGTTTTGTGTAATATAATACATATTTCGGTACAGTATCGGTATTTTGGTATTTTATTTAAAATACCAAACACCAATTTTTTAAAAAACTTAAACCAAATACCAAAATACCGTATACCAAAAAATTCGCACTTCATTTTACAGTTTGTAGGTGTAAGAATTTAATTTTCATTCAATATTTTTTCCCGTTCTTCCTACTTAAGCCATTGCCTTCACACACACACCACACCCCCCCAAAAAAAAAAACCAACAAGATAATGCTGCAACAAACCTTAGATTCAAAATTGGCTCTTTTATATTTCATCTTTACAATTTCTGCCCTTACAACTCCTGTACATAGATGACTATATGTAAAGTGAAATTCTTATATAAGCCGTGCCAATATTGGCATGGACTAACCTTGGATATTGATTGTGAAAAGTTCCAAATAGCATAGGCGGAGGTCGAATCCCGAATTCTAGCACAAACCCATTCAACATGTCAAATGTAGGATTTTTTTTATAAGAATGAACATATCATCAGAGAGGAAAATTAAGAACGTTGTGAGAGGAAAATATTCGAGAGAAAACACCATTCCAACACTTTCAGCAACCTGGCAGGTAATGAGGGAGGAAAGATATGTCATCCCTTATTTGATAATGTAAAATATTCATGTTCTATGGTATACACTTCTTGAGGAAAGAAAATGTTCTGGCTATAGTTTGTACACATTGAGCATTGTTCTAAAGTAAGTGTCAATGGGATTTTTTAAAAAATGGTTCTGAACAACAATATCAATCTCCCATGCTTCTGAAATTCAGAAGGTAACGAATTAGATCCCGATGTGCGATGATCAACATTCAGCGATTATCTGCTTTACCATTAAGTGCCAGAGTCCTGCAGTAGATCAACAAATTTATCGGTCAGTCATCGTGGAAAGGGCATAAACAGTAATGAAAATCTGGAAGGCGACCAAAAGAAAATAAGTTACAACACTTGATGGACCAAGTCCCAGTCCCCACTTATTGTTGTTGTACTTGATGGACCAAGTAGGTAAAAATTTCTAACAGATTGAGAATGTAGAAACCATGCAAGGATGTGAATTCAGAAGAAAACAGTTCAGCATCAGGATTCTACACAAGAAACTAGCTAGGGATACCTTTGGTCAAAGTATGATCGAATTTAACCTATATATTAGGAGGATTAAGTTGACAGATTGTTGCTACTAAACAGCCAAATAATACAACTTGCTCCCGAGTTCCAAATAGCATGCAATGTATGGATTTTAATGAGAGGAGTATTTGACGGTATGATCAATTTTTTTCTTTTTTAAAAAAAAAAAAAAATTCCAATCAGTCGATCATCATCATTTTCAATATAATTCCATCAAATACGGTCTTCAAATTTCAGATTCAGGCCAAATGAACTCTTACAGGTCTTCTGAATCTATTTAGAGCTTTTCTGGGACAAAGGACAGATCAATTGCAACAGAAAACAATTGAGCAAAAGCCAAATGCATCAAATTTCCAAGGAACTAAACGACTTGAGAGCTTGCCAAAACTAAAACAGATCAGAATGTATATCAAGTTATCTGCTACAACAAACAGTTAAAACGAATTAATCGACTTATCAAAGCACTCAGACATATTACTTATCACAATGGTAGTTACTAGTTGGACATATTTATACTGAGTCCGACAAACAACTTCAAAAAGAACAACTAGTTAGATGGCCACAGTCAAAAACTTTGTAAGACTTTCCGTCTCTCTATTATTTCTCACCAGATATGTTGCATGGACTAACCCTTCCAACTGCCTCTTGAATATTTGATCCCACTATAACGCACTGTGTAACCCATGACTTGATAAAATATGACATCGTTATGTAAAAACCAACATAGATAAAATATATTCCTAAAGCATCAGATCACCTGATGATAATATTAAAGGATGTTCTACCTGCAATATACTAAAGATTCATTATCAACTTTGTTTAATCACATACCTCGACCTCGGATCTTCAGCGAAGAACTTAGCATATTAAATTTCTAAAAATACAGGTGCACTGTTATACAGCAATATCATGATACCATCAACTGAAAGGAAGAATCTGGGCCATCACCAAGTGTTTGTTGGCAAAATCCAGGAGCTCAGTTTCCATATTCACATAAACTTCAAAAAAAATCCATCACTACCTCAAAGACTTATCCTAAACTGACAGAGCGGCCTACGGCCAAATCCTCAACTGGTTAAGTTAGTCTTAAATTGATGAAGTTCATATCTGATAACCAACGTTATTAGAGCTGAAATGGAATCATCTATGAATTAGATAAGCATAAATGAAGAGCACCAGCAGTGATCTGCTTTATCTTACATCATGATGCTCACAAGCACCGATAGAACAATGAATCAGATATTATTCATCCATGGCATTCGATCATACACCATAAAAGCTATGGGAATGTTGAGATAGTATGAATTGCCTACTGATTGGTAAAAATGACTTACTACTTGTACACAGTGTTTTTAGGGGCGTTTATGGGGCGAGTCTCGGGCGCGAATCGGGGCGGGGCGTATGTAAAACGCATCTGGGCGTTAATGAGAGGCGTAGATCCTTTGGGCGCACGCCCCAAGAGATGAGGCGCACGCCCCAAGAGATGAGGTGCACGCTTAGGCGGAAGACTCCGAGACTCATGCCCCAGGGAACTTAACCAATTGAAGGATGAATTTGACAATTGCCCTTATATTTTTAACACCCTTTTTGGTTTTACCCCAAATCTGTCCCCACCCCATTAAAAAAAAAGCATTAACCTCGTAATAATCGTCCACACTCATAGAACCTTGAGCTTTCTCTTCGTTAGACAGTGAAAAATCACTAACATGCATTTCTGCTTTTTTTAGAAAATGAGTGCCATTTGTGCTCTTAACAATGATATCAACATATCTCTGAGCAAATTATTTTGTTTGCACCAAATTTTCTTTACTGTTAAACTACTAGAAAGTTATCCCACTCATATTTTAAAATATATATTCTAAGGCATCTATAATGTTTGTCTTTATAGTTTAGAACTGCATATCATTGCCATGAACTTGTTTGATTTTATTTCATTTTTGTTTATTCTTACAAATAATCAATGACGCATTTTACTTATCTTGTTTGGAATATGGATTGTTATTTCGGTTAGAACATTATTGACCTATTGTTAAGATGTATCTCATTTATTAGTATATTGTTTATCATTAATTTTAATTTTATTTTATTAATCATAAATTGAAGATCTTTGGGACTTACGCGCCATGTCTCGGGGCTTACGCCTCGCCACATGTTGGGTAAAACGCCTCGCCTCATGCCCCCGCCTTTTAAAACACTGCTTGTACAAAGGAATGTACTCCTAGAAATCTTGGATTGTGACCTTTAAATAATGCAATCATAGTCTAATAGGTTAAGAAAAGATAATGCCAGATATATTTTAGAGATCCTATAAATCTGGCTTTAGTGGCATTATATTTGTAGAAAGCTTCATTACTGAAATGCAATTCCTTTGAAAAAAAAAGAAAGAAAAAAGAAAAACAAAATCATCAAGGATTATAACAAACACGTTAAGTATACACTAGAATTCCCAATTAACTGAGAACTAAGAAACAAAAGAATGTAATACTCGTGGAAGTCCACTCCCGATAGCAATCCACGTTCAGCCTGAAGACTGCAAAGTATCCCTTAGAACTTCTGCAATCTTGTCTACATCACTATAACTCTCCCAAGTACTAACATCACCATTGGAAAACACACAATCTTTGAAGCCCTTAAAGTTTAACCTTCTCTCATGAATTAGCAGATCTATAAGACATTTCGCTGCTGCATCAGACGTGCATTCCACTTAGGGTTATATATACAGAAAGGCAATATCTTACAAGTTAATACTTGTAGTTGCAACAAACTTTACATTCACTTCTCATAAATTTGGACAATAGATTTGCACACGGAACATTTTACTTGCTATTCCTAAAGTGTCAACCCCAGACTTAAAGAAAGTCAATAAAATTAAAAAGATGTTTAAAAGGTCATAAGATGGGAGCAAAATGAACCATAACACCTGTTGGTTCCCAATACTTTCTTTTTAGTTTGAACACGATACTATTTCTACACAAGAAAGGATATTTTTATTTTGATAAGTAAAAAAAAAAAATGAGCAGTCTCAAGGGTAAGAAGCGCGGGAAGAAATCCAACAAAGTTCCCACATACGTGGGTTGACATTAGGAACTTTCCTTGAGGCGATACTTACCTTTTTATGATCGAGAGTTTTGCTGGTTTTTTTTTTTTGTTTCGAAGCGCTCCAGTTAAATAATAGACTCAGGTCACCAGCCAAAATTCAAACGCATAACGAGTGCCTACCACACATCTCGCTTTATAATACATGTACCGTTGAACCAAAGCCCCAGGGGCTACCTTGAGTCAACACTCGTTTACCCTATTTATGGATGAATTAACTAATAGCATACAAGATGATCTTCATGCTGTATGTTATGCAAATGGTATTAGTTAATTGACGAAACTAATGGAGATGCCAATGAAAAGCTGAAACTATGAGGGAGCATTTTAAACAATAAGGGTTTAAGGATGAGCAAAAACAAAACAAATTATATAGATAATATGTAAGGAGAAGGTCATTTGGATGGTTTAGCCATATCCTACGTATGTAGACTCTCCATAGGTTCGACACAATGAGGATTATAGGTACTAAAAGGAAAGGTAGATGTAAAATCACATTAAAGGGACATTTTCTCAAAATAAGTACTATCTCGGATTCACTACAAGACTTAATTAAGCACAGAAACTTATGGAATCAAAAGAATCCATATTAGTTATGCCAATTAGCTGGGATTAAAGCTCTGTTATTATTGTTACACGTATATTAAGTTGGTGTTTGACAGGACTCATGTAGGGACGTGTCTAATTTGTCAAAAGAAAATTAAAGAAAAAGTACGGATATGTTAAGATTGAGAGAGCTTCTAGTTTTAGTGAATCCCTCGTTTGCCTTAAAAGACAAATCATTAGTATCTGAATGAAATGGACCTGAATACAGCAGAATGGATTCAAAGGATTCATAAGTCGGCTCCACCTAGTTTGCTATTAAGACAATAATGAAGTAGTTGATCGAATGATCTCTTTGACAAATCGTTGCCATTGAGTCAACTAGTAAGCCTTACAATCACTAGCTAATGTATTTCTTCTCATCTATACATGCTTTGATGGATATAGTTATCCAGTATTTGTAATGGTGAGAGGTAGCAACTACCCGGTATATTAATCGAGTTATGCGCAAGCTCGCCGAACTTAATCACTTTGTTAATGGACATAATCAATCAGCAACTAACTCAGGTATACAAGCCACATTATCTCACTACACTTAGATGTCTAACATCTTAACCGCCCGCCAGAAGCAAAATAGCCCAACAAAATACAAGCCGCATTACCCCGATTTATAAATCTCTCATAAAACTCTTACTAACTCATCATCGCTATCACTTCTCAGCACCATCACTCACAATCAAAATAAACCAGCGCAGCACCTTTTAATCTATAATTGATTAAGTGACCATTACAGATTTCATTGTCCAATCAGTTAGAACGAACCAGTTCTTGAAAGTACAATCATCTATACAATGAGTAGTGAGACTGAAACCAAAACACAATCAACAAAAAGTAAATACTTAAAGCAAAACAGAAGCTACTTACTTCTTATGGCGACGCCCTCGTTTAGCACCCCAACCTTCAAGTTTAGCAACAGGACACCCACATTTAGACCTAAACAACAACACTGCACGTCCATTGGGGGGTGCCATTTTCCTTAACTCCGCCCTTAAACACTCATAATCCGGGTTATTCTCACTCCCACCTTTCCAAGGCAACTCATTAATCTCTCTCACAGCTTTACTACTACTACTACTACTATCACCCCCACCAGATCTTAAAAAACACTCCTCACCCTGCAATTGCAAGTCAAATTCCATAGCCCTTCTCAACCCTTTACACCCAGGTTTCCCACATTTCCTCGATCTAAAAAACCCGAAAAACCCACAACAGATCTCGAATGAAATCACCACCACGAAGAAAACAACGAAGAAGAACGCGTAAAAGATGTACTGGGTTGTTGAAACGTCGACGTTTAGGGTAAGTGGGTAGGGGAAAAGGAGGGAAAGGGAATTGAAGATGTAAGAGAAGTAGGAGATTATGAGGAAAGTACCAGAGAAGAGAACAAGAACGAAGATGAGAAGATCAAGGGTAGCTGAAGGGGAGTGATTACAGAGGGAGGAGGAGGAGCAATTTGGGGAATTTGGATTTGAGGGTTTCTTTAGGGGTTTGGAGAGGGAAGAAGAAGAAGAAGAAGAAGAAGAAGAAGGGGGGGCCATGGTAATGGAGGAAGAGAGGAGGTGATGGTGCATGTTAGAGAAAAAGGGTGGGTGGTGGGGTGGGGGAGAGTAGGGGGTGGGGTGGTGATTAGGGGGGTTTTGTTTTTCAGGTGGAAAAGAGGAAGAGGAAAGTGCGTATGATAGTATATTGTGGTGCACGTTAGTGGCGTATGTTATCATTCTATCAATTACAAAAATTTTGCTACTTTAATAATTGTTCAATAATTATAAAAAGGAAATATAATTGTCCAATAATTAAGCGTGATTTCTTTTCCATAAGAGTTATGCCTTTATTTTCAAGGAGTTTTTATTTGCAACTCTAAAATATACGTAACATTTATAATCCTCTACATGTATTCCTTAATTCTTGTAGAAAGGATTCTCGGAATTTATGGCTTAAAATTCCAATCTATGTAATAAAAGAATCCATGAAAAATTTGCTTGGTGTATAAATACTTAATATATTGGGATCCATTTTTTTTAATATTGAAAAGTAAGTGAAGCTTTCATTTCTTAAAATTAAAATAATATACGTATAATCTAAAAGAGTCTGATGAGAAAGATGTTATTTTTTTTTCACAAGAAACAATTACGCTAATTTTTTTTTTTTTATCTATGTCCATTGAAATGAATAAATAACATCCCACCTTTTCGAACTAAATCCTTTGAACTGGGATCAAATACGTTAATTTGTTTATCTATTTTCATTAAAATGTATAAGAAACATTCTCCTTCCTAACAATCAAAATTTTGAGATTTTACATAAGGGTATGAGTACATAAAACTCCTATTTTCAAGCTGTTGATGAACGGTATGTGTGTTATTATCTCCATACAAAAAAAGTAACGAGTACAAATTAGAAAAAACTTACCACATGTGGTGCATGAACTAAAGTATTAAGTAAATCACATGTGTCATTTAAATAAGACTTATATATTAAATGTAATTAATTATATCAGATCGAATTGTCTTTTCCATTGCTATCGTTTGATGCTATTATTATTGATGGATTTGAGTCCATTCCTTCCAGCATTTAAAGTTGAAGACATGAACCCCAAATTATTACTGTACTTTTTAGTATTATTGTTATTAGTACTATAAGATAAAGAAAATTAATTTTCCAATACTAATCATTAAGCGCCTTTCTCTTTCCATAACTCATTGTACATTTGGCCAATAGGGAAAGAAGTTGGTAAAAAGAGGAATTGCAAGATTCTTAAGTTCACCTGCAAGTCACAAGTAAGGAATAAGTTGGGCCACTTGGACGGGTGGATTAAGGGATTAATTAATAAGTTTGGTCCTCGAAATCAAGATTTTATTAGAATAACGAATTAAATTGTACGAGAAATAGACAGGTATAACTTTAATTAGATTCCATATTATGGGAGGTGTAATTTGGGTAAGGACCGAATTTATGGACCTCATTTAGAATCACTTCCTCCATTGACTTTCGCATTTACTGCTTTCACACAGCTACCTACATTCACGCTCTATATATTCTTTTTCTTTTTGGTTTGGGGGGTTGGTTGGGGGTGGGGGGGGGGGGGGGTGTGTTGAGAGCAGGATCAAGTACATTTATTTATTTTAGTAAAAAATGATAAAACAACGTTAAAAAAAAGGATAAATTATACAAAAGCGTTTACTAACCGTCGATAACCCCATACCAATAAATCACACATACCCAGTATTATCCCACACAGTGGGGTCTGGAGCCCATAGCAATAAGCCACACATACACAGTATTATCCCACACTGTGGGGTCTGGAGCCCATACCAATAAACCAATAATATCTTTTTCGATTCAGTCTATCGGTTAAATTGGAACTCACATACCCCTAATAAAAATAGAGATTTGTTCCTTCCTATACCATATATGAAACTTTATTACCAAAAATGTGCACAGTTTCTAATTTACTCGCCCTGTCCACATTTTTCATACAATAATTATACCATTCATTAAATACTAATTATTAGTAGCTGAATCTTCCTAATTAGGCGTGCTAAAATTCAGGAACAGAATCTTCTAATTGATTTAGCCACAAATCAAATATGTTCAAAAACTCAATTCGTCGAAATCAAATCTGTTCAAAAGCTCAGATCTGTTCTTCGATATTTTCGCTTAACACACAAATCAAAAGCTCAGTTCGTCGAAATCAGAAGCTCAATTTCAAATTGTAGAAATCAGTTCTGCAAAAGCTCTGTTCGTCGACATTCTCTCTACATCTCTCTCTATTTCTTAATCGCAAATTTCAGTAATACAAAACAAATGAAAAAGAGCAGCAATTCCACTATTGACAGCCATTAAAAAGCTTGAAAGCTTTGAATTCAAATTTGGATTTTCAAAAATCATTATTTGTTTGGATTGGGTGTTGTTGAAAATAATCGGGAATATGGTTTGGAGTTTATATCTCAATTTTGAGGGGTTTTGGTGAAGATTAGACTTGGTTTTGACTGAATTTCAGATTGAAACTCGAAGAAGAAGAAGAAGAAGAAGAAGACATATTGCAGAAATTGTAGATAAATTGTAGATTATTTGTATTCTGATTGTAGATGCTTTATTTTCAGTTTTCACAAATAAAAAACGGCTAAAACTTCTACAAATCTTTTGAAAAAGCGCAATTATGTCAAAAATCCCAATTATGCTACAATTGAATGGGAATTGGGATATAAAAATTCAATGTACCCAGTTTGTAGATATTTTATAGATAAATTGTAGATTATTTGTATTCTAATTGTAGATGCTTTGTTTTCTGTTTTCACAAATCAAGAACGACTAAAACTTCTACAAATCTTCTGCAAAAAATGCAATTATGTCGAAATTCCCAATTAAACTATAATTGAATGGGAATTGGGATATAAAAATTCAATGTACCCAGTTTGTAGATATTTTGTAGATAAATTGTAGATTATTTGTATTCTGATTATAAATGCTTTGTTTTCTGTTTTCACAAATCAAAAACGACTAAAACTTCTACACTAATACTTGGCGCTTCTTTCCGATTGCTTAGACTTTGTTGACTTTATGAGTATGGATGCATCACAACCCTGAAGTTCAGTTTTACGTTACGTAAACGAGCACAATTAGAAGCAATTTTTTGAATTTATAAGTATCTTGAATACAAAATAGAAAATATATTCTAATAATTAAAATTACGAGCAATAGGAAACGGTGTTGACAAGATATATTTTTCATTTCCAGGTGATAGTGCCTTTAACGATAAAATGAATATACGAGATATTGCTTTCTGCGCATTAACTCTGGAATAATGCTTGCATAGAACCAGGTAGAGGTACTGTTTTGTGCGGGGTGTTATTCGTCACTGTTTCTCAATTATATATTTTTCATTTTGTAAGTAAATACATTTTTTTCTACACACTATATGTATATGGACATATAGACAATGTATAAAAATAATACAAAGTAAATTGATAAATCATGTAACTAATTTTAGTTACATGATTCTTTTTATGTTTAATAACAGTACATAAACGTGGGTGAGGGTGAGGGTTTGGGAGAGAGAAACGTGGGAGGGGTGGGATATACGGTACCTTGAATTAAGGAGGGATATATGCTGCATTAATTGTACCCTTAAAATACACTATGGTATAGAATTGATAATTGGTATACTAAGTGTAATTAAGTCATACCTTAAACATTGAGGGTAATAAGATTTGCTATGTGGCATAGGAATGTAAAAATTCCATAAAAATACTTACTCTAGCTGCCTACAATAAATGGTAAGTAATTTTTTTACAACATATTAAATTAAACTATGAGGTCGTTTGGTTTAGAACAAAATATTTCGAGATTATAATGTGGAGATTAATAACATGATTATTTAGTGCATATACTTTTATTGGTAGATACATAAAATTAAAAATAATATTGCAATTGTGGTAAAACAAATCCAAAATTGCTAATCCACGAATCAAAAAATGACAAAATATGAGATAAAATAATACCATAATTTATTCTGAAATTATAATCCCTCATATCACCAACTAGATGATCCCTAATAATATTAATTATTTTTTACATTATTAGTGTGTATAGCTTAAAAAGAAAAAGTATATTCAAATTACACATGACATACTTTCTTGTTCTTCCTAAAAAGAGGGCTTATTTGTGTTTCAGACTCCCACAAAGAACAATTATTGCATAAAATATTTGGCAATGCAAAAAAAAGAAAGAAAAAAAATCATGTTTTCTTTTGGATCATATTTTTGTCCAGTTTGGAGCCTGCGTTTGGAGGTACAGTGGTGCTTTTTTGTCACGACCCAAAACTAACCATCGTGATGGCGCCTATCGTGGAACTAGGCAAGCGAACTACTCAACCATTTCAACATAACCAAAAGCTTTGAAAAATACGGAAGCGGTTAATATTTAAGGAAAACCTTTTGAAAACAGAAATAAATACGCAACCCAATACAATTTAACCCAAAACCGGGATGTCACCGAGTACACGAGCATCTACAACGGAAGATAATCTAATACAATGTCTAAAGAGTAAAAACTAAAATACAAGTAAAGATAATGAAGGTGAGTCAAGGTATGCGAAAGACATGCAGCTACCTCGATAGTCTCCCAAGATCCTGACTCCACACTCAGCAGTCGCCGTGACCGGAAGCACCTGGATCTGCAAACGAGGTGCAGGGTGTAGTGTAAGTACAACCAACTCAATAAGTAACAAATCCAACCTTTGGACTGAAAGTAGTGACAACTCAACCGGTACAGTTCTATATTGAAATAACAATGCAGATACGTAGGCATGCTTTCAAGTTCAACAGATAAACTCAAAACAGTAAGATAGATCAAATCTGAATGATATGAAGAATATACTCCTCTACTTTTACATGCCAATGCACATGCTGTATGTGATGCACCATGCTGACAGCCTCATGTGCTAACACTCTCAAGTGCTCAATCACTCAGTACTGTATATGGCCAATCCGGCCCAGGGAAGATCCATCCCGGAATATATACATTAACTGACCATCAGTTACTTAGTACTGGGTAGGGTCAATCCAGCCCGTGGAGAAGATCCATCCCAGGTATATAAATGCTTTGGACAAGATCCATGTCAAAGGAAGATTCATCCCTCAATATAATCAACCGCACTCACTGGGGGTGTGTACAGACTCTGGAGGGGCTCCTTCAGCCCAAGTGCTATCATAAATCAGTATAACCGCTGCGGCGTGTAGCCCGTTCCCTTAAATGTCACTCATATTCAGGCCCTCGGCCTTTCTCAGTCATCAATCTCTCCAGCCTCTCTCACGGGCTCACGATGTCATGAAACTAGCCCGAACATGATGATATGATGTATCAATAAATAACAACAGAGACTAAGATACGGTATGAATGAATGTGACTGAGTACGAAATATCAATGTAATCAGTAAGTCAACAGCAAGAAACGACCACTATGGGTCCCAACAGTACCGACATATAGCCTAAACATGATCTCTAGCATGATTGACAACTCAATTACTTTATCACATGAGGAAAACATGGATATCAACAAGATAGAACCACTATACAGTGCCATAGAATCGACCAGGTCACAATTATCACGGTGCACGCCCGCACGCCCGTCACTTGGCATGTCCATCACCTCAATTCGGGGTTTCGAACCCTCAGAACCAAGTTTGAAGTGTTACCTACCTCAATCCAAGAAAAAACTCTACTCCAAAATACCTTTTGCCTCGCAAATCGGCCTCCAAATGTCCCAAATCTAGCAACAAGCAGTACAATACAATCAATATGGGCTAAAGGAATGCATTCCACAAGAAATTACGAAGTTATAACTCTAAAATCCGGAATCGGCTCAAAGCCGGTCCCCGGGCCTATGTCTCAAAATCTGACAAAAGTCACAAAACCCGAAAGCCCATTCAACTACGAGTCTAACCATAGCAAATTTACTCAAATCAGATATCAAAATCCCATTCAAAACCTCAAAATCTAGCCTAAGAACTCTTCTTCATTTCCCCCCAATTTTTCACCCCAAATCACAAATTTAATGGTAGAATCAAAGGCATAATCATGGAAATAACCAAAATTAGATAGGAATCACTTACCCCAAACGCCCCACATGAAAATCCTTCCAAAAATCGCCTTCTACCGAGCTCCCAAATCAATTTTGTGTTATGAACTCAAAACCCTCGTTTTTGAAACTTATATTCTGCCCAGGTACGCCTTCTTCGCGAACGCGGAAACATCCTCGCGTTCGCGAAGCACAGTATTGCTTCTGACCTTAGACCACTCGCGAACGCGAAGCTTCACTGACCCTTCTCATCAAGAACATGACCTCACCTCCGCGAATGCGTAGACCAATTGCATGGGGTCCCTAGTGCCTCTTCTCTTCTTCGCGAACGCGTCACCCATCTCGCATTCGCAATGCACTCTCCGCCCAAACCTTCGTGAACGCGAAGAACAAATCTTCCTCAGCCTCCAGATACACTTCGCGAATGCGAGACCATTCTCGAGAATGCATAAGAGGAAACCGGAACCAGCAAAAACTAGCAAAACTTAACTTCAGCAGTCTCCCACTCAACTCTTGATTCGGTAACCACCCAAAACTCACCCGAGGCCCCAGACACCTCAACCAAACATACCATCAAGTCCCAAAACATCATAAGAACTTAGTCAAACCCTCAAATCACCTCAAACAACATCAAAAACACGAATCATACATGGATTCAAGCCTAATGAACTTTGAATTTTCAAATTTCTACAACCGGCGCCGAAACATATCATATCACGTCCGATTGACCTTAATTTGCACACAAGTCACAAATGACACCACGGACCTACTCCAACTTTCGGAATCAAAATCCGACCCCGATATCAAAAAGTCCACTCCCGGTCAAACTTCCCAAAAATTCAACTTTCATCATTTCAAGCCTAATTCCACTACAGACCTCCAAATCACAATCTGGACACGATCCTAAGTCCAGAATCACCCAACGGAGCTAACAGAACCATCAAAACTCCATTCCAGAGTCGTTTCCACATAAGTCAACATCCGGTCAACCATTTCAACTTAAGCTTTCCATTATGAGATGAAGTGTCTCCATCCATTCCGAAATCATTCCGGACCCGAACCGACTAACCCGATAAGTCATATAATAGCTATAAAGCACAAAAGAAGTAGTAAATGGAGTAACAAGACTACAACTCTCGAAGCAACCGACCGGATCGTTACATTCTTTTAATGGAAATTTACAAGTGAATACTTTTCTAAAGGAATAACTAATATCTACATAATAAAAGATGGATATAAACCAGTCGGCATGGTATATTACAAGAAAATTAACAGCATATAGGTGTTGATACATAATTAAGCACATATGACGTTTATATACATCGGACGACACGACATGATCAATGAGGAATCATATAACCAACTCCAATTTGCTTAACACTAAAATGTAGTAGTTGTTTTTGGAGTGTATATATGCAGTATATATGTGTAATGACTCGACATGTTGTTTTGAGTACTAGCTTCCCTTTTTATGTTACGAGACTTTTTATAGCTTAATTTGGTGATTTATGACTTGCTTGCGTGATCCGCGTCGATTTCCGAAAAGTTTATACGTGAAATTTAATAAAAAGGGCTGCCTGGTGCACTAAGCTCCCGCTATGCGCGGGGTTCGGAGAAGGGTCGGACCACAAGGGTCTATTGTACGCAGCCTTACCCTGCATTTCTGCAAGAGGCTATTTCCACGGCTCTAACTCGTGACCTCTTGGTCACATGGCAGCAACTTTACTAGTTACGCCAAGGCTCCCCTTCATATGTGAAATTTTTAAAAAAATGTAATTTTTAACTTTAAAATGACTAGAGTTGACCACGGTCAAACGACCTCGTATCGGTATTTTGATAATTCTGGTAGGGTCGTATGATGATTTTGGACTTGTACATATTTGATTGGGTCCCAGGTGACCCAAGGCCATTTCGACGCATGATGTGAAAAGTTAAATAATTGAGTTTAACTTTGAAAAATCTTGAGTTTTAATGATCGATTCTTGAGTTTTGATGTTATTTTGATGATTTGAGCTTGCGAGCGAGTTTGTATGATGTTATTACACTGTGTGGATATTCGAATTGATGCCCGAGGAGCTCAGGTGAGTTTCGGATGCGTTGACAGTTGAAGTAACAACTGGTGTTGCTAAACTGCAAGTCTCGCATTTGCCAAGACCTGTTCGCGGCTTGTATTTGCTGTGTCAAGCTCACATTTGAGATACTGGAGGGGGCTAGGACAGCTTCACTTTTGCGATGGTGGTGCTCTTCGCATTGTGATGGTTCTGTCGTATTTGCGATACAAAATGGGGATCTTTGGACTTAGTTCATTTCACACCATTTGCGAAACCTTGACTCCATAAAGGTAATTTTTGGAGAGCAATTTCTTCCCAATTTCATATGTTAGTAACTTTAACTTGTTTTCATTCAATTTCCATTACTTTTTCATCAATTTCACGATCAATCTAAGATTCCTAGAGTAGAAATTAGGGGTTTTGGGATAGAAATTAGGATCTTATATAATTAAGATTTAGACCTCAAATTGTGGTCAAAGTTTGAAATAAATCACATATCCGGGCTCGGGGGTGAATGGGTAATCAAGATTTGGTCTTAATTTCGGATTTCGACTACGTAGGCTCGAGTTGACTTTTCGTTAACTTTTTCAATTATGATAAATATCGAACCTTTTTCATTCAAGGGTAGTTTCTAAAACTTATTTTCACTTGTTTGAACAATAATTGACTAGATTCAAGTGGTTTGGAGGCTTGTTCTTAAAGGAAAGCCATGTTGAGTTGTTGATCTTGTTCCGAAAATAGGTAAGTGTCTTGGTTAACCTTGATTTAAGAGAAATAAGGTATAAGCGAGTCTATTTGCTATGTGATCTATATGTTGGGAGCGGCGTATATATAAGGTGACGAGTGTATATGCGTTGGCCATAGAATAAGCATGCAGGTAGAATTAGTCTTATTTATGCTATGTTACTTTGTGTATTATGTCTTCCCTGCTTTAGATAGATTGTGTATTTCTTTGATTCCTCGTATTCATGTTATTTTTTATGTTGAGTTTAATGAGATATTGGGCATTGAGATCATTGAATTGTTGATTTGGTTGTTGGTGCAAATGTGTGGTAAATTCTCATATGGCGAGTTATGCTCAAATGTTTCTCTTGATGTTGTTTGTGCTTCCCACATTTCTTGGTACTATGTTATGTGATTCGTGGTGAGGAAGAGTGAAAATCATGAAGGTTGTTGCCGTGCTTGTGAGGTTGAGTGATTATGCACGAAGGGTGTTGCTGTGCTTGTGTCTGAAAGTGAGGATATGTATGAAGGGTGTTTCCGTGATCTATTCATATATTGATATCATTGCACAAAGGATACTTTCGTGCTTGAGAGAATGTGAGGATATGAACGAAGGGCGTTTCCGTGCTTGCTATTAATTTTTGATGTGAGGATGAGAGTAAAACACTAAGGGTGATACCGTACCGTTTGTTGGTTTCATTGTTCCTTACTTTGTTATTTGTATTGTGGATTTGGCTTTGTGGTTTTGTAATTTACTTTTAAAAGGTTGTTTTTAGTTGTTGTAGAAGCATGAGTTGTGGTTTACTCAGTAACACTTTCCTTTACTTTTCTGTTTTTATGTTCCTTACTACGTACTATTTCTTGCAGAATATTGATATATGCTATTGTATTTGATACTTTACCTGTTATTTTGTTATCTCTTGTTATATATAATTGCACAAGTTTATTTGTAGGTGTCTTGTCATAGCCTCATCACTACCTCGTTGGTGTTAGGCTTGACACTTATTGAGTACCTTGGGTCGGTTGTACTCATACTATACTTCAGCACTTCTTGGATTCAGACGTGGTACCTGCGGAGTCCCCAGAGGTACTTAGCGGATACCAGTCAGGTGATTCGAGGTACAGTTGTATCCGTTCGTATGCCTTAGAGTCATCTTCCATTTTCGTTGTGCTGTTTTCATTTCCTGACAGTATTGTATTTTCCTTCAAGACAATGTATTTAGTAAACTCTAGAAGTTCATGTACTTGTGACTCCACATCTTGGGATGGTTGAATGTTAGCGTTGATTGACTTATTATGTATACCTTTTTAGTTGCTTTTACATTATAATGTTATCTTGATATTAGTCGTTAATTGCAGTTCTTTCATACTTTCTATTGCGTGTTGGCTTTCCTAGCAAGCAGTGTTAGGCGCCATCACGACCCCGATTGGTTGGGATTTTGGGTTGTGACAAATTGGTATCAGATCCCTAGGTTGCATAGGTCTCACGAGTCATAAGCAAGCTTGGTAGGGTTGAATCTTCTTTCTTTCTTTCTTTCTTTATCGTGCGACTTTGTTTTATTATGAAGTTTGAATCTTCTTCTCATATTATCTCACAGATGGTGAGGACACGTGCATCATCTGCAGCAGATCAGGAGCCAGAGCCCCAAGTTACAGCCACTACTAGGGGTAGGGGCGGGGGTAAGGGCAGAGGCCAAGGTAGAGGTAGAGCTCAGCCTAGTGCACGCGCCGTAGCACCTGTTGTCGAGCCTCAGATGGTGCAGGATGACGAGATTCTAGATCAGGTTGAGCTAGTAGGACCGACTCAGGTTCTAGATGGGTTCATTGCTATCACAATGCTTCAGGACGCCTTAGTCTGCATGGTTGGTCTCATGGAGAGTATGACTCAGACCAGTGTATTTCCTATGGCATCAACCATTTCCTAGGCCGAGGAGGAGCCCAGACTCCCGTCACTTATATTCCAGGGCATATAGCTTGTAGTTATCGGACCCTATGAGTTCTACCAGTTGGGGTTACTCGACTTATTGTTGCTACACAATCCAGGGATATACCCGCGATGTCAGTTGATGAGCTGAAGAGGTTGGATAGATTTACCAAGTTATTTCCCTCTCACTTTAGCAGTGCACCTTCAGAGGACCCCCCCCAGGAGTTGTTGGACCTTTACCATGAGATTTTGCGCAGAATGGGAGTTGTGGAGTCCAATGCAGTGGATTTTACCATCTTTCATATGCATGGTTCCATCAAGAGGTGGTGGCAGGTCTTTGAATAGGGAAGTCCAGGGGGATCACCTCCTCTCATACGAGCTCAAGTTTTTATAGTTGTTCTTGGAGAAGTTTATTCCGTTTACTCAGAGAGAGGAGTTACGCACCTAGTTCGAGCGCCTTCAGAAGGGTAGTAATGTTTTATACTTCAATACCACAAAAGAGGGGGGGGGGG
>NC_031997.1:33396996-33403894 GCF_001879085.1 Nicotiana attenuata
AAACTTCCGTTTCTTCTTCCATTTTAGGCCAATAATAACCTGCCCTAATTAGGGTTCTTACCAATGACCTTCCTCCTGTGTGATTCCCACAATGCCCCTCGTGTATTTCTCTCATTACGTATTCTGTCTGAGAAGGTCCGAGGCATCTTGCTAAGGGACCTCCGAACATTTTTTGGTAAAGGTTGCCTTGCTTTAAGCAATACCGAGCTGCCTTTTTTCGAAGCGCATGAGCTTTTTTCTTATCTTCAGGGACGATACCATATTGCAAAAAAGCAACAATCTCGTTCCTCCAATCCCAAGTTAAGTTATTAAAATTTACCTCATTCTTATCGGGGTCGGGAACTGAATGAAATAAATGAATAACTGAAGCATTTGCATCGCTTGCCACGTCTGCCGCAGATGCGAGATTAGTTAGGGCGTCTGCTTCAACATTTTCATCCCTTGGTATTTGTGTAACTTTCCAGGTTTGAAATTGCTTTATCAAATCCCGTACCTTTTCTAAGTATTGCTGCATCCTTGCTTCCCTGGTCGTATAAGTCCGCAGCATTTGATTAACTACGAGCTGTGAATCGCTTTTGATAATAATCTGATTTATGCCAAGTTCTCGCGCCAGTTCTAAATCTGCAGTCACAGCCTCTTACTCTGCCTCATTGTTAGTTATAGAATGACATTTAATGGCTTGTCGAATGGTTTCACCCGTAGGTGGTACCAAAACAATCCCTAAACATGCACCATTCACGTTAGATGAACCATCAGTAAATAGGGTCCAAATTCCTGGGTTAGCTCCATTGAACTGTGAGCACGTGATTTTTGCCCTACATGAACTACTCCCATAAATTCAAACAAAATGTTTTCTTTCATTATGTTGCAATTTTGTGGATTTTTGTGACATTTTGTGTTAATTGTTTGCATTTTGTTGGTACATTTTAATTAGTGAAAAATACAAAAATACTTGGCATCTGCATTTAGGAGTTAATTTGAGTTACTTTATAAAGAAGAAAATAACAAAAATGGTCCTTTTGCATTTTTAGTTTTAATTTTGTCTTAGTTTGTGTTTAATTAGAAATTAGTGTATTTGGGAATTGCATAATAATTTTAGAAGTCAATGTGGGTTTTTATTTTTGAATTTGGTATTCAATAAAAAATAAGAAAATATAAATACAAATAAAACAAAAAGAAAAAGAAAACAAAGGAAACTAATACAAAGAATTAAAAAAGGCCCGAATTTGGGCCAGGTGTGTCTCCACCCAAATAAGACCCCAAAATCGGACCAGGTGCCCGTCTAGCCCAGGCCCAAACCCATTCCCCAATCCGGTCCGCCCCGTTACTTAAACAAACGACCCCGTTTTGATGGCTTTTAATCCCAGCCGTCGAGGATCTCTGATCCAACGGCTGAGAACTGGTTTAATTGTCACATTTAAGTGTCGGATCTCTACCTCCTACCTCCCAGAACCCTTCGTCTTCTTCGTTCATCGCAAGCCCTGTAACGCCGTCGTGTTCCGCCGTCGGAAATCGCCCCACGGCGGCGGCCCGTCTCCAAATCACACCAAAATTACACCCTGGATCCCCCTTCCCTTCCTCTATCCAAATCCACCATCAATTTTCCCTAAAACCCACCCTAGGCCGTCGAATATCAAATCATAGAATTTTCGTCCAAAACATCACCTTGTCCAAACACTACCAAATTTACACCATAAGACCGCCTCCGTGTCCTCTGTCAAACCCCCAAGGTTCTGACCCTCGAATTTGGCCGGAACCATTCGAATATTGATTTGAATATTTTCCGGCCAAAACCCTAGTTTCTCCGAATTTCATCAAATTGATACCACATGGTCTATTTGCTGATGGCGCTCCAATGTCGCTGAGGAAGGGCTAATTTTAAAGAGAAGTCAAAAACAGTGAGTGGTAATTTTCTTTGGTTTTCTTTGAATTCCTTGTTCATTAGTGGTTTAGAGTTTTGTTTTATGTCTTTGAATCATTTGTGCTTTTTGTGTGGATTTGTTCACGTAATTGGCGACCTGGGTCTGTTGGTTTAATTTTGTCATTCGGCTGATCTTAGTCATCATTAGTTAGTCCATAGTCAGTAAGTTTAGTTTGGTTTTCTTTGGATTTTTCGTTTTAGTCAGTAAAGTTCCTCTCACTGGATTGATTGGTATTCATGACTAAGTAATTCTGTCTTACTTTAGGTTTTGTTCTTGGTTTGATTTTGTTTGCTGATTAGCTTGATTCAATTTCGTTATTTGATAACCTGACTATAGTTTAATTCTTTGAATGGTTTGTGTAGTAAGTGAGTCTAGTTAGTATTAGCATTTTAGCTGACTTTGATTTCCATTTCTGATTAGTGGTTTAGGATGCAACTTTAGGAGTTGATCAGACTTAGTTAAATTTTAATCCCTTTTAGTGTTTAACCATAGTTGTTAACTGAGGTAAAGAGGTTGCGTCAGTTTGGGATAAATAACAGGGCATTGAGAGGGTAGTTTAGAAATTATAGGGTGAAGAATCTTGTAGTTGTTACCTGAAATTCCTAGAACATTCTATAAGGGGTTTTAAGATGAGAATTCAGAAAATAAATGCACTTACTTGAGTAACAAGTCAGGAATAAGAGGGCTAAGTGGGAAAAACTAAATTTTAAAAAGAGGGACTAATAAGCAAAAGGAAAAATCTGATAGAGCTTCATTTTGTGCCTATAAAAAGGCATGCACCTTGCCTTCATGAACAAGTTTTGGGAGCCACCAAATTCTTCCCCCAAAAACCCCTTTCTGCAAATCTGAGTTTCGGATTTGATTTTCATTTTAGATCTAGCTCTTCAAAAAACCAAAAACAACAAAAACAATAGAAAAACCAAAAAATATTACTGTTTCATTAAAATTCTAAGTGATTAACAACTGTTAGCTATTGATTGGATTTTCCTAGCTTAATCTTTGGTAATCGAAGTGCAAAAGTGTTTCTGGTTGGTGTTCGAGTAGATTTTGGGTGCAGTTTGAGGCATTTAGGATCAATTTGGGTGCTGTGTTGGTCTGATTTGATTCTGAGTCCATTTGGAAGCCATTTGAGCTTATTCGAACTAGCTTTGGGGTTAAGTTGTGGGTTCACTGAACTGCTTTGGTCATCTGATTGTGTGCTAAAATTCTATAAATCATCTCTGGTCTTTGAGGAACTATTTTTGGGTCAAAACTTATTCCAATTACTGCTGGTTGTGATCCTGTTAAATTTCTGCTGTTGCTGCAAGTTATTACTCTCGCTGATCTCCTCTTCTTCATTATATTTTCACATCCAGGTACACACCATCAATTGATGTAACTCTGAGTTGAAGTCGAAATAAAATTCATTCACGACTTGGCTGCCCGATGATGTACTCGTTTGGATTGATTACTTGTCAACACCTAGACACATGTTGATTGCTATGTAGTAGTTTAATTTAGTTTTACATGATTTGTATAACTAGGACTGTTAATTAGTGGACTGCTAAAATTATTAGACGTGCTCGTGGAAACGTGAAAACTCAGTAGCTATTAGTAGTTTAATTTGGTTGAGCTTGGGTTGCTAGTGTGATGAAGAATCTCAGTGGGCCCTCATATGCATTTCATTGTTTGTTTTGGATTATTTAAACTTGGAATCATCTAGTTATAGTTTTCACATAGCTAGTACCTGTTTAGCTCAGAGTTATTTCGGTTTTTAAAAGAAGAATCAGAAACATTTGGATTTGGGTTTGATTTTGAAATCTAGTTTAATTTCAAACTTAACCTGTGTTGTGCTACAGCAATTCATATCTTCGTTAATATGTAAGTGTTAATAACTTTAGGTTAATGGTTCAAATCAATAGTTTACTTGAATTGAATTATGCATCATCAATTAGACTGGCTTGAGTTAGTTAACCTGTTCGAATTTAGTCCAGTTAGAGTTCGTGAGGGATCATTGCTTCAGTAGTTCNCGGCGGAGAACCACCAAATGCCACCAAAATTACACCCTGGATCCCCCTTCCCTTCCTCTATCCAAATCCACCATCAATTTTCCCTAAAACCCACCCTAGGCCGTCGAATATCAAATCATAGAATTTCCGGCCAAAACATCACCTTGTCCAAACACCACCAAATTTACACCATAAGACCGCCTCCGTGTCCTCTATCAAACCCCCAAGGTTCTGACCCTCGAATTTGGCCGGAACCGTTCGAATATTGATTTGAATGTTTTCCGGCCAAAACCCTAGTTTCTCCGAATTTCATCAGATTGATACCACATGGTCCCTTTGCTTTCCCCGTGATGATTTCAATGTCAATGGCGCTCCAATGTCGCTGAGGAAGGGCTAATTTTGAAGAGAAGTCAAAAACAGTGAGTGGTAATTTTCTTTGGTTTTCTTTGAATTCCTTGTTCATTAGTGGTTTAGAGTTTTGTTTTATGTCTTTGAATCATTTGTTCTTTCTGTGTGGATTTGTTCACATAATTGGCGACCTGGGTCTGTTGGTTTAATTTTGTCATTCGGCTGATCTTAGTCGTCGTTAGTTAGTCCATAGTCAGTAAGTTTAGTTTGGTTTTCTTTGGATTTTTCGTTTTAGTCAGTAAAGTTCCTCTCACTGGATTGATTGGTATTCATGACTAAGTAATTCCGTCTTACTTTAGGTTTTGTTCTTGGTTTGATTTTGTTTGTTGATTAGCTTGATTCAATTTCGTTATTTGATAACCTGACTATAGTTTTATTCTTTGAATGGTTTGTGTAGTAAGTGAGTCTAGTTAATATTAGCATTTTAGCTGACTTTGATTTCCGTTCCTGATTAGTGGTTTAGGATGCAACTTTAGGAGTTGATCAGACTTAGTTAAATTTTAATCACTTTTAGTATTTAACCATAGTTGTTAACTGAGGTAAAGAGGTTGGGCCAGTTTGGGGTAAATAATAGGGCATTGAGAGAGTAGTTTAGAAATTATAGGGTGAAGAATCTTGTAGTTGTTACCTGAAATTCCTAGAACATTCTAGAAGGGGTTTTAAGATGAGAATTCAGAAAATAAATGTACTTACTTGAGTAACAAGTCAGGAATAAGAGGGCTAAGTGGGAAAAACTAAATTTTAAAAGAGGGACTAATAAGCAAAAGGAAAAATCTGATAGAGCTTCATTTTGTGCCTATAAAAAGGCATGCACCTTGCCTTCATGAACAAGTTTGGAACCCAAAAATTTCCCTCCAACAACCATTCTGCAAATCTGAACTTTAAAATTTGAATTTCAAATAAAAGGAGCTAAAAAATTCTGATCTGAGAGCTCAAGCCTTTTCTTAGGTCTAGATCCTGTCCAAAAACAATAGAAAACTCTCAAAAAATCCAAAAAAAGTTGCATTGATTCATCCTGTAGCTTCATAGTTCGATTTCGAATAAACTTGATGTCAAATGAGTTTGTTTGTTGATCAATTGAACGTTGTTGAGTTTCTAAGTTCAATCCTGGGCTATTTCTGAATCGATTTTGAGTTTGAGAGTAATTTCGGTGCTGCTGTTGAAATACCATTGCTGTTGACTGTTGTCTGCACTGCTGACTCATTATTCTCTCACATTTTTCTTCATTTTCCAGGTACATGTTCAATTTCCAATGGCTAAAACTTAGGAAATTTGTAACTGAAGCATTGTTGGAATAGAAAGCTGAATTGTTTAGAGTTTTAGTCGTTCATTCATATATTCTTCACATGATAGTTTGCTTCCTGTTGATGTTTACGTACACATCGATTTATGTATGGTATCAGCATTTGGCATTTGATGACTTAGGTTTGGAGGAGCTGTATAACTGGACTGTTCTCCCTCTTGTTCTAGAAATTAATTTAGTCATTGTAATTGGAATTGTATAATTGGACTAGAACTGTGTAGAGTACTATATTTCAGATCCATATGAGTACTATGAATATTAGCTAATTTGTTTCATAGAATGATTTCGTGAGATGACTCGTGAATTATTTCAAATCTATGTGAGTAATAAAAAATATAATTTCCTGTTTCAATAGTTAATTCCAATAGTCCAGCTTATCTAATCATGTTAGTTTGACTTAGTTAAAAGATAGTTAGTTTGCATTAGTAGTACTGTTGCCAAATTCACGCCTCTGTTTTTAATCTTCAACGTTAGTAATATTTAGGAATTCACCAACAGGTAGGGGATTAGATTAATATGAGCATGAATTGAAATTCAAAGGGCCAGTATCATCTGGATGTAAGTAGAATAAATTGAAGCAGTTTCAGTGGCTACTTGTTTTAATTGAATTGAAGCTTGGTCTGTTTTAAGGATTTGGGTACAACAGCCCATTGTCAAAAGTGTAGGCTTCAGTGCCTTAATGAGCGGCCCAGGTTCTGTTCGTGTATCCCGTGCACGTTTGGGCCTGGGCCAAGGCCTGTGATCGGCCATTCTTTGATGTAGGCCTGAATGCAATTGTTCTTATGGTTTGCTTTAATACAATAACATATTCATTAGGATTATTTTATTAGGGACAAATTAAAATAGAAAATTATAGATTGCTTTAGATTTGCCCTTTTAATAATAAAACGAGACGAGCCTCGCTAAACAAAACAAATAAATTGCGGGGCCCTCGATAAATGTTTATACTAAAAATACCTAGACTCCGGGATGGGCCGTTTAGCGAATTTCACGGCCCTCCCCAAAGATAATAACGCGTTAGTCACTTTAGGCGCGTTTTTAATAATCTTACTTTCTTAAATACGGGTGCACATTTATGTGACCCAAATTCAAATCTCAACGAAGTCCAAACATGTCAAAAATTGCGGGTGCATTTGTGTGACGCGATTCGAGACATGTTTTCACGACGTTGCAATTCTCTCAAAATAATAATAATAAAAGCGGTTAAAAGTTAAAAGACATATGGGTTAAAACATGTACTAAAATCAAGTAAATAAGCCAAACTATGACAGTTGAGC
>NC_031997.1:33405702-33527010 GCF_001879085.1 Nicotiana attenuata
CTCTTCCGATTTAAGACTCTAAAATCAAATTAAAATTTAACTCTTATAAACAACTCCTTGTTTAAACTAGGTTTGTTATTTTTGTCTTTTACCCTAAGGTTTTTCCCCCACGAAAGTCCTAGCTAATTTTTGCTTTTTGACGGATTCTTGATCAAGAGCATCTCCAAAGGAAGCAAAATCAGTGATGATAAGTTAGGAAAATAATGTTACTGCGAGTTTGCTAAAGCCTTTAATTTGCTCATGCAAAGCATATCCTATGACAGATAATAGTATTGATTTAAAATTAAAGTCCTTATAAAGATTTTAAGGTACGTCTAACTATATCTATTTCAAAACTAAATTCTTTTATTTTCTATATATCTTTCATATTATGAAAACACAAGATTTTTATTTAGTTGGATGGCGCGTTTATAGCTTGTAGTGTGTGTTCTTTAGTGTCGTTTGTTATTCAATTTAGCTGGTTTATTTCAATAATTGAGATTAGGTTATTTGATACATTTATTTAAAATCGATTGTATCTTTGTGAAATTTAGTGCAACATGTACCAAATTAGTAGATTCATCTAATGAGTGAAGGTATTACTAAATTTAGTTTGACTGCGTACAACTAATCGTATTTCATATTATAATTGAATTAAAATTTGTCGGACCATAGCGGGTCGCACAGAGCATATTGTTAATGTAACGATCCGACCGGTCGTTTTACCTTTTTGAACCCCGTTGCCCCAAATAAAGCCTCCCGTACTTGCTTTAACTAATTTACGACTTGCGGGGGCGATTGGTTCGGGAGTTGGAAGAGTTTTGAGTAAAAATATGTCCATTTGCTTCTTTAAGATTTTCTTAAAGGACCAAGTTTGACTTTGGTCAACATTTTGGGAAAACGGACCCGGATTCGTGATTTGACAATTTTTGAGGGTTCGTGGAAAAATATGGGACCTGGGCATATGCCCGGAATCGAATTCCGAGGTCCCTAACCCGAGTAATGAATTTTTATTTAAAATTGTTTAATTAAAGCTTTAAAGAACTAAAGAAACTAAGTAATCATTGATTCCCTAGGTATCGGGCTCGGATTTTGGTTCCGAAGCTTGGTACAGGTCCGTACTGTCGTTTAAGACTTGCCCGTAAAATTTGGTGTCAATCCGAGTAGTTTAAGGGTGTTTTGACCCGTTAGAGGAGAATTAAGAACTTGAAGATTCAATAGTTTGATTCATTTGGTTTTAGGGGGTGATTCCAAGATTTAACATTGTTTTGGGAGTTCCGAGGGTTCAAGTAGGTCCGCCTCGTGATTTCAGACTTGTCGGTATGTTCGGGCGGGGCTCGGGAGCCCCGAGCGTCAAACGATCGAGGCTCGAGTGAAGTTAAAAATTGAAGAAGAGGCTGAACTGCTGCTTCTATCATAACCGCATCTGCGGTTCTAGGGCCGCAGAAGCGGGACCGCAGATGCGGTCAGGCCTTCGCAGAAGCGGCCAAGGGCAGGCCAGATGCGGTCAGGCCTTCGCAGAAGCGGCCAAGGGCAGGCCAGATGCGGTCAGGCCTTCGCAGAAGCGGCCAAGGGCAGGCCCAGGGAAAACCGCAGAAGCGGTCATGAAACCGCAGAAGCGGTTCCGCTTTAGCGGAAATTCGACCGCAGAACCAGTCCAGCCAAATTGGGCTAGAACCGCAGAAGCGACCCAAACCGCAGCAGCGGTTTCCGCAGAAGCGCCCTTCAGACCGGAGATGAAGCCCAGAGCCGCAGATGCGGCCTCCTTTCCGCAGGAGCGGGACCGCAGATGCGGTCCCCAAACCGCAGAAGCGGAAACCGTTGGGCAGTGAGCTCTTTTAATTCTAGCTCAAGGTCATTTATTTCACTCACTACTTCACACTTGGGCGATTTGGGTGCTTCCAAAGAGAGGATTTTCACATAGTATTGTAAGGTAAGTAATCTCCCTCCATTCTTAGTTTAATTACATGAACATTAGGTAGATTAAACACTAAAATTAAGTAAAAATCAAGGGTTAGAGCTAGACCTAGGGTTTTAGTAAAACTAAGATTTAAGCATGTAAATTGCTATGTAATGAACTAGAAATGATATATTATTGATCCTTAGGTTGTAGAGAACAATTTCCTTCGAAAAATATCGAAATCCGGGCACGTGGGCCCGAGGTCGGAATTTAGGAAACTTGTGAAAAGGGTTGGGAAATGTCTTAAATAGCTAGAATTTGATTTTGTAAACTTATATTGACAAGTTCTTACTTCCTTTAACTAGTTTGTGATCGTTTGGCTCCGACTTGAGGGCTTGGACTTGTTTTTGATATTGGAAGTGCGCGTTGGAGTGAGGTGAGTCTCCTTTCTAACCTTGTAAGAGGGAATTGTCCCCATAGGTATAATAATTGAATTATTTGTCATTGTATTCGGGGCTACGTACGTACTAGGTGACGAGAGTCCGTGCGTAGCGACTATTATGCTAAGTTCGGGTAGTTTAGGACTCATGAGCATGCTTTACGTGATATTCTAGTATAGTTGATTATCTAGGATTTAATGAACTCTTGTGATTAAGAAGAATGAGATTAGAAAATGACCCTTAACCTATTTGGTTCTTAAAAGAAAAAAAAATTGGCATTCCTATGTACGGCCACCCTCATATGTGTAGTGATTGTTGTTATTGTGTGGCAATGAGTTTATTTCTATTTAACCGCGTCGCACGGTTGATTCGCGAGCGGGGTAATAGATGCATCTATGGTTCGAGCCGTTCGACCCTCGGCAGTGAACAATTTACTATTTTTATGTTGGGTCGGGTCGTACGTTCCTCGGTGATTATATGCGCATGACTTATGTGACCTTTTATTGTGGGTTAGGCCTCATATTTACTTTCATGTATATATGGACACTCGTAATGACAACCCAAAGGAAGAATTGATGTTTTGTACTTGCTAATTCCTATAAACTGAGTTATTACTGCTTGTTATAAATTCTTCTCATTTTACTCGACCTTAGTAAGTATCAAGTCGACCTCTCGTCTCTAATTCTTCATGATTAGACGGGATACTTACTGGGTACATATTGTTTATGTACTCATGCTACGCTTCTGTACTTAAATGTACAGGGTCTGAGGCAGGGTTTCATTAGATATCTTACAACTAGAATCCCTCTTTTTTCCTATCCAGTTCCTCCACCAACGCGAACCCCAGTTAGATTCAGGCATGCTACAGTTTTTAGTTATTGGGAGAACCCAAGTACTCTCTTTCGGATTCAGGAAACAACTCTCAGAGATCTTTTTTCCTTTGGGAAGATACAGGAGCGAAACAATCAACCTATTGATATTGGAAGACCCAACGGATTCTTCCAATGTATCATTTCTGGGTCCAATGGAATTCATAGGTATAGGAAGAAGGATCTGGTTATCACTCTGGTGCGCATTCGTGAGCGGACTTGGGACTTCTACGGTGAGCTGCTTTCCTTCCATGTCGATCCGCAGCCGAAGAAGTCTTTCTGTTGTATTATTATTTTCTGTCTATTTGGATCCAGACAGTAGGGTAGTGTGATATTCTTTTGGATGTATATTCTACTAGTTGCCCGTAGCTTGTGACACCAGGTTCTGGCACACACTTTGGTAGACGATTATTTTGGGGTTGTGTAATTATATTATTACAGTATTCAGCTCTTCTGGTTTGAATTCCAAATTGAGTGTTTATTTCACTTATTCAAATTAAAAGCAACAAAAGTATTTTAGAAATGTTTCGGCAATTGGCTTGCTTGACAAGGGTGTCAGGAGCCCTCATGACCTATTGTGAAAATGGATCGTGACAGTTAAGGAGATCTTTAACAAGTTAAAGATGAAGTCCAGAATAATAATATGAATTAATATATGTAGTTTTATTATTATTTTATGTGTTAAGTTGTTTATAATTAAGTATCTCCTCTTTCTCTCACATTACATCTTGTATTTATTTTTTCAAGTATAAAATTATTTTGACTCTATTGCTTATTGCAGGTATATAATTAGAAAAGTATTCTTCGTAAATTAAAAGTTTAATATTATTCAAGAGTTTTTCTATTGTTAAGCTTCAAAGAAGTTATCACTTGGAGTACAAAGAATTGAGACTTAAATTCCCTAACACGGTTGAGATTTTATGAGTGAAGAGCTTGTAGTTATCTTCCTCTTAGCTATAAAATCATGCTTTGTGTTAGGTAGGAATCATTATTCCAGTGTTCAATTTTGCTCGGAAAAGGAACCTTCACAATAGCAGCTAGGGGTATGAGTACCTAATATGGCCTATATGAATACTCCAGTTAATTATTTTATCCTTACTAAATATTAAATGTCTCAATAAATATAATGTATTTCAGTTGTTAAAAGTCTACGTGCTTGCAATTTTAACCAACATAGAAGTATCTCTTGAAATTTGCTTACAATGCTATATAGAAATCTAATTGAATTTGTCACTACTATTCCTAACTATAAAGAAACAAATAAGACTATAAACATTGAAAAACATCAATTCCTTCAATAAAAATTTCGAATATGTTTGTGATTTGCAATGATGTAAATTGTAATCACAGTGTTCAATCTCAAAGTTGAACAGTATTTCAGCAATATGGGTTTTCACATGAACAATTATATATTTCACATTTAAGAAGAATAGTAATATCAATAATAAAATATTTGATCATGACAAGCGGTTAAAGCGGGAGAAGGAAACATACACCAACATATTTTTGTTATTTATATAGAGGTGCTAGATGAGATACAACACGATATACTTGTATCTTATTTAACAAAATATTTATATTTATAATACCATCCATATTTGACGCGGTACACACGTGCAATGCACGTACATTAATAGCCTGTTTGGCCAGGCTTCTTTTTGGCCAAAAGTATTTTTTTTTTTTTTGCCAAAAGCACTTTTGGCCAAATATTGAGGTGTTTGGGCAAGCTTTTGGAAGGAAAAAAAGTGCTTTTGAGGAGAAGCAGAAAAAAAGTAGCTTCTCTCCAAAAGCACTTTTTTGAGAAACACTTTTGAGAAAAATACACTTAGAAGCAGTTTTTTAAAGCTTGGACAAACACTAATTGCTGCTCAGAAGTGTTTTTCAAACTAATTAGCCAAACACAAACTGCTTCTCACCAAAAATACTTTTGAGAAAAACACTTCTGGAAAAAAGCACTTCTCAAAATAAGTTGAGTTTTACAGCTTGGCCAAACGGGCTATAAAACTAGTAATAATATAAATATACAAATAGATTAACTTTCAAGTAACCTAATTATGTCTCACGTGAACATCTCCTTCCTATTTTAATTGATTTAAACGTGTTATATTTCGTCATATCTTAATCTCACACGTTTACTTTAGATATGATGCATTATTCATATGCCATGTTATCGATCATTTAAAAATTGGTTATGTCAGTTGCATAACGTAGTCTATAGATGCTTTAAACAAAGAGATTAATTGGCCTTCTTTTGACAACAATAATGCCTTTCTGGTTTCCTCTTTTATGCTACTTTTTGAATTATTCGCATAAACTAATAATCTAAAGAAAACTTCAAACAGAAGCAGTAAAAATACTCAAGGAGAAATGGAAATGGTGCCGAAGTGGAAAACACGTGATAAATCAGATTGTAAGGAGAGAAAAAAAAAAATCAAAATTATATGCGGACCACTAAACTTATCTCGATTTTCCTCTGAGACACTTTATCTTAGGTCTGTTCCAATTGAACACTTCACCTACTCAAAAAGTGTACCTATTAGACTTCTCTCACTGACATGACATGACGTGTGATCAACTAGCGCGTGAGAGGCATTATTTAGTCAAATTTTTATTTTATCTATTCTTCTTCCTTCTATCTTCTTGCCGCCATTTCCTCCCATCCACCACCTTACCACCACCGTCGACTTCACCAATATCCATCTTTCTTCTTTTACTTCTTTTTCCCGCCACCTCATCTCCTTCACTACCCTCGTTTTCCTTCAGATTTGCTATTACAGCGCCGCTGCCGCCTCATTTATTCCTCGGGTTTTCAGATTTGCCATCACCTTCTTCAGCTTCACCCATTTTTCTACAATAAAACCAGTCAAGAATACATATGGACAACCCTGGTCCAAATCTCCATTTTAGTCAGCTATGAACTTCGCCAAAATCACTGATGCATTGTCCATCTACCACCATAAAACCAGCAAAAAAGAAATAAAACGAAAAAATAAAGCTGAGGTCGAAAGAGAAATCGACGGTCGTGTTTGAGTTGCCGGGAATCAAGGTTGTTCCACCTGTAAAAAAACCCATTCTAAGACTTTATTTTTTTAAATTCAAAGTATTCTCTCTAATGGAGATTAGAGAGGGCTTGAAGAACAGATAAAAAGGAAGACACACCAAGAACCACTACTGGCAGAGAGAGAGAATCGTTACATATTTGACCGAAATAGTGGGGGACGACGGCAAGTGGAGAGAAGGTGACGGCGGCAGCAAATTTAGGATTATGTTTGAATATAGTTTTTTTTACTCAATATTTTATCTTTTTTAAATTTATTTTGGGCCCAATGCCACATGTCTTGTTTTAATTAGTCAAAAAGCCATGTCATCCGCGAATTCATTGCATATAATCTTTATTTTTGCTGGTGTTAAAAAAGTATCTAATAGATACTTTTTTTGAATAGGTGAAGTGTTCAATTAAAACAGACCTAAGATAAGGTGTCTCGGAGAAAAATTGGGACAAATTTAAGGGGCAGCATATGATTTTGGCCAAAAAAAAAAGTGAAAACTTAGATAAGAATGATGGAAAGCTTCAAGGCCAAGCTAGCCATCAAAAGGTGGGATGAACTGCAAGGTTCGATAAATTATTGGTGTAAATAGAGAAGTAAAAAGAATCTTTTCATGTGTATATGTGCATATATTATAAATATACATTATTTGTCGAATTCTCTTGATCAAAAAGCTTATTTTCGTACTGATAATTAAAAAATAATCAGTAAAGTTATTGAGAAATAGCCATTATTTTATGTGAAAATAAAATTTGGACAATGATATCCTAGTCAAAATACGAAAAGTTCCAGCATAGTATGTCGGATTATGGAGCTCCTGAATATTAACTTCTAGCATATTATGTTGGAACTTCAGGATATTATGTTGAATCTCATATGTAAAAAATTCGTACTCCAGCATATTATGCTAGAACTTTTTCCGGACTTTTATGGGTGTTTTTGTTCAAATTTTATTTTTACATGAAAAAGTAGCTAAATATTAATTACTTTTGAAACTGTGACTAATTTTCAATTAGCAGTTATAAATCATGCTATTAATGATTTTTTTCCCCAATTTTTTAATCGTATGACATCCGAAACCCACCGAAAAATTCAAATTTTCATCGCCTAATGCTTTTTGAGGGGGAAAAACGCTTGCCACGGAAAAAAGTGAAGAGTGATTTAGCTAGCTAAAGGTAACTAGAGATCCAACAATATTGCTCTAATTTCTAGAAATTAAAATCAACATGTTCATCATTTCTTTCCAAATAGTGAAACACCTATATCGGTGCAATACATACTAGAAAAATCCCATAATGCATTAATTGGTGAATCACACATAATATTTCCAAGAAAAAAAAAAGAGAAGAAAGAACTATACATGACCTACATATAACATTAAAGTGGAAGATTAATACTAAACCTTAATAACATGAGACATTAACAATAAACTCTATCCAATTTCCATGGCATGTTGGACTAAAACATAAGTTGAGATAGGCACAGTAAGAGAAATAAGTGTCACCACTAAGTCACGGGGTAACGGGGATGCGTGTCGGAATGACTGCCAGATGCGCCTGCCTCAGAACCTGCACGATTAGTGTAGAAGTGTAGAGTGAGTACATAAGCAATATGTACCCATTAAGTATCCAATCTAACCTCGAAAAAGTAGTAACGTGGGGTCGACATCGACACTTGCTATGGGCCAACAAATAAAATACATAAATTCTAAATAAGCATGGAATACAAGAATAATAATAATAATAATAATGATAGCACAATACCAAGCAGTGAATAAATGATTCTTTAACTAATAGTAAATTTCAAAATGTCCAACCAACATCTACTAACTCCAAATTAATTTCTGCAATTAAATAAATTATAACCTCTCAGGCCATAAAATAATATCAAGTGTAATCGGGCTTCGAGTATTATCACGCACGATTTATGCCGAGGTCGTACGACCCGATCCAAAATATTGTGTGCACTGCCGAGGGTCGAACGGCACGCACCATAGATGCATCTATTATACTAACGAGGAGAACGACCCGCTCCCATGAAGTAGAGTAGTTTACCTCGCTCGCGGAAGTACTTGAGACACGAGAGGACTTGGATTTCTCAGAGTTATTATGTATTCCTCAATTCCTCCCAAAAATAAGAAATCTAAATTGGAAAATTTCAAGTTTAAAATTCCTAGTCTCAGCTCAATTTAAGATACTTAATACGCATAATAAACATAACAGTACAATTAAAGCATGATGTGGATCTAAGAATACCCGGACATCTCATGGAATATAGCTACGCACGGACTCTTGTCACCTAGTACATACGTAGCTCCCGACACAAGTAATACACAACAAGATACACCTAAGGGGATGAGTTTCCTCTTACAAGGTTAGGCAAGAGACTTACCTCGTTCTTAAGCTCACTTTCGTTCAACAAATCCGCTCTAAATCCTTAACTTGATGCCAAAAAACTCGAAACTAGCCAAATATTATATAAATTAATCAATATACACTCACAAGTTCATAATTTAACTATTAGAGTAATTACCCAACCAAAGTGGGAGATTCCAAAAATTTTCGAAGATAAATGTTACCCATAACCTCACAAACTCAAATATATAATTTTCACCCAATTCCATAATCATTTTCGTGGTTAAACCCCATTTTTGTCAAAACCTAGGTTCTTTAATTAAACCCATAATTTCTACAATTTTACATGTTAAAATCTACCCACAATCTATTTATTAAACTTACATTGAGTAGGAATTACTTACCTTCAATAGCTAGGTGGAAAACCCTCTCCAAGAAGCTCCAAAGTCGTACCACACAAGTGAGAAATGAAAGAATTGGGTCTAAGTCCCGTTTTTTAAAATATTTCTGCCTAGGGGTCCTTTACACGATCGCGAAGACCAAAATGGCCAAACCCAGAAAAACGCCTTTCGCAAATGCGAGAAAGCCCACGCGAATGCGAAGGCTTAGCAGGCCTGCCCATCGCAAACGTGATGGCATCAACACGAACGCGAAGGCCATCGACTGACCCCTCCCCAGCTGGTTGCTCGCTTTGCGAACGCGAAGGCCTGAGCGTGAATGGGAAGGCCATCGACTGACCCCTCCCCAGCTGGCTTCTCACTTTGCGAACGCGAAGGCCAGTGGCCTAGAGCACCGCGAACACGGTCTCCATCACGCAAACGCGTAGGAAAAACTACATCCAGCCCCATTCCTTCATCGAGAATGCGATTATTTCTCCGCGTTCTCAAAGAAGGAAACAAGAACAGAAGTTTTTGGTGTTTCCAACTTAACTCTGGACGGTCTAAAACACACTTGAGCCACTCGGGACCCCGTCCAAATGCACTAACAAGTCCATAAATATAATACGGACCTGCCCGAACTCTTGAAACGCGTAAAACAACATCGAAACTAAGAATCGAACCCCAAAACCAAATTGAATCAAATAATGAACTTCAAGTTTTCAACTTGCTACGAACGCATCAAATATCATACTTAGACTACTCAGAATTACACCAAATTTTGCGTGTAAGTCTTAAATAACCATACAAAACTATCCCCGGGATTGGAATCCCAAACGGACCTCGATAACACCAAAACCTACTTCAAACCAAATTTAAAGAACTTGAAAACCTTCGATGCGCCAATTTTCAATATTAAGCGTCGTAACGCTCCCGAGGCATCCGAAACCCAATTCGAACATATGACCAAGTCCAAAATCTTCATATGAACCGATTGGGACCGTCAAATCCCGGTTCTGAGGTCATTTACTCAAAATATTTACTCAAGTCAAACTTAACCCTTTTTAAGCCAATATTAAGGAAATAAGTGTTCTGATTTCAACCCGAACCCTTCCAAACCCGAACTAACCATCCCTGCAATTCATAAAACAGTAAAAGCACATACGAGGAGTCTTTAAGGGAACAGGGAACTAGAAAGCAAAAGGACTGGTCGGTTCGTTACATTCTCTACCTCTTAAGCAAATGTTCATCCTCGAACGGGTCTAGTTCGTACCTGGAGTGCCGAATAAGTGTTGGTATATGCTCCGCATGTCCTCCTTGGTCTCCCAAGTCTCCTCCTCGATTGGTTGACCCCTCCACTAAACCTTTACCGCAGAAATCTTCTTGGACCTCAACTGGTGAACCTGCATGTCATTAATGTCAACTAGATCCTCCTCATAACCTAGGCTCTCATCTAGCTGAACCGTGTTGTAGTCTAACATATGCGACCTGTCGGCATGATACCTCTGGAGCATAGACACATGGAAAATCGGATATACTCTCGATAGACTAGGAGGCAAAGCAAGATCATAAGTAACCTTCCCAACTCGCCTCAACACCTCAAATGGACCTATAAACCTTGGGCTCAACTTTCCCTTCTTCCCGAACCTCATGATTCCCTTCATCGGCGAGACTTTCAAGAGAACCTTCTCGATCCACGTAACTCTTCTATCTAGACTATGTTGTGCGACGTTATTCCTAAATCAACTTCACTTTCTCCAAGGCATCCTTCACCAAATCAGTACCATATAACCTAGCCTCGCCGGGCTCGAACCATCCGATGGGCGAACGATATCGCCGACCATACAAAGCCTCAAATGGATCCATCTCAATGTTGGACTGATAACTGTTGTTATAAGAAAACTTGGCCAAAGGCAAGAATCGATCTCACTGCCCTACGAAGTCAAATCACACATGCTCTGAGCATATCTTCCAAGATCTGAACGGTCTGCTCCGACTGCCCGTCGGTCTGCGGATGAAAGGCTTTGCTGAGCTCTACCCGGGTACCCAACTCATTCTGAACTGCCCTCTAGAAGTACAAAGTGAACTGAGGGCCTCTATCTAAAATGATGGAAACAAGCACACAATGCAACCAAACAATCTCCTGTATGTAAATCTAGGCCAATCTGAAGAATACACAGTCACAACTGGAATGAAGTGTGCCGACTTGGTCAACCTGTTCAATGACCCAAGCTGCATAAACTCCCTTAAGGTCCGCGGCAACCCAACTACGAAGTCTATAGTGATGCGCTCCCATTTCCACTCAGCTATAACCATCTGTTGAAGTAGGCCACCTGGCCTCTGGTGCTTATACTTGTCCTACATGCAATTTAGACATCTCGCCACATACTCAACTTTGTCCTTCTTCATTCGCCGCCACCAATAATGCTGCCTCAGGTCGCAATACATCTTCGTAGCACCTGGATGAATAGAATACTGAGAACTGCGTGCCTCCTTTAGAATCTTCTCCCTCAATCCATCAACATTAGGAACACATAGATGACCCTAGAGTCGCAGAACACCATCCACACTGATAACAACCTCCTTGGCACCACCCTGTAGTACCATCTCTTTGAGAACCAACAAGTGTGGATCATCGTACAGACGATCCTTAATCTGCTCGAATAATGAAGACTGAGCGATGACGCATGCAAGAACTCGGCTGGGCTCTAAGATATCCAACCTCACAAGTCTGTTAGCCAAGAACTGAATGTCCAACGCTAATGGCCTCTCCTCTACTAAAATGAATGCCAAACTACCCATACTCTCCGCCTTTCTGCTCAAGGCATCTGCAACCACATTCGCCTTTCCCAGATGATAAAGGATAGTAATATCATAATGTTTTAGTAACTCAAGCCACCTGCACTGCCTCAAATTCAGATCCCTCTGCTTGAACATATTTTGCAAGCTGCGATGATTGGTGTAAACCTCAAAGGATACCCCATAAAGATCATGCCTCCAGATTTTGAGAGCATGAACTATCGCGACCAACTCTAAATTGTGCAAGGGGTAATTCTTCTCGTGGTGCTTCAACTGACGTGAAACATATGCAATAATTTTCTGCTCCTACATCAATACACAACCCAAGCCAACGCGTGAAGCGTCGCAATACACAGTATACATCTCTGAACCGGAAGGCAATACTAGAACTGGTGTCGTAGTCAAAGTTGTCTTGAGCTTCTGAAAGCTCGCCTTGCAATCATCGGCCCACCGGAACGGAGTACCCTTCTGGGTCAATCTATTCAAATATGCTGCAATAGATGAGAAGCCCTCCACAAACCGACGATAATAACCTGCTAACCCCAAGAAGCTCCTGATCTCAGTCAATGTGGTAGGACGAGGCCAACTCTGAACTTCCTCGATCTTCTTGGGATCTACCTTAACACCCTCGCCTGATACAACATACCCCAAGAATGCCACAGAATCTAACCAGAACTCACACTTGGAGAACTTAGCATATAGTTTCTGTTTCCTCAAGGTCTGAAGCACCACTCTCAAATGCTACTCGTGATCATCCATACTACAGGAGTAGATCGGTATGTCATCAATGAAGAAAATGACAAACGAGTCAATATATGGCCGGAATACCCGGTTCATCAAATCCATAAACGCATTCGTAGAACTATCACAGAGTGAAAGATTATTTTGAGAATCCTTATTGCTCTCATTACCACAATGATGGCGATTATAATTTCATCTATTGTCACGTCCATATCTATTGTTGCCATCACGGTAATAATTTTATCTTCTTTCAGACTTATCACATACTGCTACCACATTTTCTTAAGGGAGTGAGAATAAAGGAAATTCAATGGGACAAGTTTCTACTTCTTATGCCCATAATCATATGCGAATTTGATCATGGCAAGGCATAGAAAATTTTCCACTTCGGATGGTTGTAATTTCTTACAAACTCCATTAGAGTTATAATAAAAATTTATTATCTTTACATGTATTTAAAATTAAATTATAGAATGTCAAGAATTTAAAAGAGAAAAATAAGGTGAAATACTTACCTTAATGTCACGACCCATTTTCACAATAGGTCATGAGGGCGCCTGACACCCTTGTCAGGCAGGCCATTGCGGAAATATTACTAAAATACTTATATTGATTTTAGTTAGAAATAAGCAGAGTAAACACTCAACTTGGAATTTAAAAGCAGAAGAGATAATTACTATAATAAAATAGTTACACAACTCCAAAATAATCGTCTACGAAAGTGTGTGCCAGAACCTGGTGTCACAAGCTACGGGCAACTAGTAGAATATACAACCCAAAAGAATACCACACTACCCTACTGTCTGGATCAGAATAGACAGAAAATAACAATACAAAAGAAAGACTTCTTTGGCTGCGGATCGACATGGAAGGAAAGCAGCTCACCGTAGAAGTCCCAAGTCGGCTCACGAATGCGCACCAGAGAAATAACCGGATCCACCTGCCTCAGACCCTGTACATTTAAGTACAGAAGCGTAGCATGAGTACATAAACAATATGTACCCAACGAGTATCCCGCCTAATATCGAAGAAGTAGAGACGAGAGGTCGACTTGATACTCACTAGGGTCAGATAATATTATAAGTATAAGTTTAACAATGAAAATCTTTAATAGGCAGCAGTTACAACAAGGCATATAAGTCATATTATTGCTAGGATTCCGATTAATCAATTACTACAGTTACAATTATCAATGCATTTCGGGCCATGAAAGCAGTACCAATATTTAACAATCTCAGGCAAAGCTATATAAGCATGCGCAAATATGCCGAGGCGACGGCCCGATCCAACAGAAATAAACTGTGCACTTGCCGAGGGTCGACGGCGCGCCTATAGATGCATCTATTCATACCGAGGCGATCGGCCCGATCCACAAATAAGAAGAAATATCAAGTATACACACAAGGCACATCAATAGTCATAAATGCCAAGCAAGACTTCAACAATTATACAAGTACGTTCTTATTCCCTTTTTAAATCTCTAGCATATCCTAGGTGCTCGTAGTAACAAGATAATATAGAGAGTCACGTAAAATAAGCATGATGTGGGTCCTAAACTACCCGGACCATTAACATAGTAGTAGCTACGCACGGACTCTCGTCACCTAGCGCGTGCGTAGCCCCCGCATTTAGCAACAATTACTCAATTATTAATCCTATGGGGACAGTTCCCTCTTACAAGGTTAGAAAGGAGACTCACCTCGCTCCAAAGCGCGCTCCCAATATCAAGAACAAGCCCAAGCTCTTAATTCGAAGCCGAACGATCGCAAACTAGTTAAAATAGGTAAGAACTAGTCAATAAAGGCTTAAAAGGCCGAATTCTAACTATTTAAGTAATTTCCCAACCTTTCCCACAAGTTTCCTAAATTCCGACCCCGGGCCCACGTGCCCGGATTCCGATATTTTTCGAAGGAAATTGTTCTCTACAACCTAAGGATCAATAATATATAAATTCTAGTCCATTTCATAACAAATTTCATGCTTAAATCTTAATTTTATTAAAACCCTAGGTCTAGCTCTAACCCTTTGATTTTATCTAATTTTTAGTGTTTAATCTACCTAATATACATGTATTTAAACTAATAATGAATGGGAGTAACTTACCTTGAAGTGCTATGTTGGAACCCTCTCTTTGGAAGCCCCCAAATCGCCTAAGTGTGGAGTGTAAAATGAAAAATGGTGTTTGAGTTCGAATTAAATGAAGGCCACTGCCCAGCGATTTCCGCTTCTGCGGTTAGGGGACCGCATCTGCGGTCCCGCATCTGCGAAGATGGGGCCGCATCTGCGGAACTGGGCAAGAGGGGATTGGACCGCTTCTGCGGTCTGAGGCCCGCATATGCGGAACCGCTTCTGCGGTTACTGGGCCGCTTCTGCGGCTTGGGCCTAAAGTGACTGGACCGCATCTGCGGTCTGGGGATCGCATAAGCGGAACCGCTTCTGCGGTCCCTGGGCCGCTTCTGCGATTTTCCCCTTGGCCTGCCCTTTTCGCTTCTGCGATGGCCTGACCGCATCTGCGGTCCCGCTTCTGCGGCGCAAGAACCGCAGATGCGGTTATGACAGAAGCAGCAACCTTCAGCTATTCTTCAATTTTTCTACTTCGCTCGAACCTCGCTCGTTTGACGCTCGGGGCTCCCGAGCCCCGCTCGAACATACCGACAAGTCTAAAATCACGAGGCGGACCTACTCGAACCCTCGGATCACTCAAAACAACGCTAAATCTTGGAATCACCCCCTAAAACCAAATGAATCAAACTATTGAATCTTCAAGTTCTTAATTCTCCTCTAACGGGTCAAAATGCCCTTAAACTACTCGGATTGACACCAAATTTTACGGGCAAGTCTTAAACGACATTACGGACCTGTACCAAGCTTCGGAACCAAAATCGAGCCCGATACCTAGGGAATCGATGATTACTTAGTTTCTTTAATTCCTTAAAGCTTCAATTAAAAACAATTTTAGATAAAAATTCATTACTCGGGCTAGGGACCTCGGAATTCGATTCTGGACACACGCCCAGGTCCCATATTTTCCCACGGACCCTCAGAAATTGTCAAATCACGAATCCGGGTCCGTTTTCCCAAAACGTTGACCGAAGTCAAACTTGGTCTTTTAAGAAGTCTTAAAGAAGCAAATGGGCATATCTTTACTTAAAACCCTTCCAATTCCCGAACCAATCGCCCCCGCAAGTCGTAAATTAGTTAGAGCAAGTACGGGAGGCTTTATTTAGGGGAATGGGGTTCTAAAAGGCAAAACGACCGGTCGGGTCGTTACATTCTCCACCTCTTAAACAAACATTCGTCCTCGAACGGACATAGAAAAGTACCTGGACTACTGAATAAGTGGGGATATCTGCTCCGCATGTCCTCCTCGGACTCCCAGGTCGCCTCCTCGACCGGTTGGCCCCTCCACTGGACTCTCACCGCTGAAATCTTCTTGGAACTCAGCTGGCGATCCTGTCTATCAATAATAGCAACTGGCTCCTCCTCATAGCCCAAGCTCTCATCTAGCTGAATGGTGCTGAAGTCCAACACGTGGGATAGGTTGGCATGATACTTGCGAAGCATCGAAACATGAAGGACTGGGTGAACTCCCGATAAACTAGGGGGTAAAGCTAGCGCATAAGCAACCTCCCCAACTCGCCTCAACACTTCAAAGGGGCCAATAAACCTTGGGCTCAACTTTCCCTTCTTCCCGAACCTCATAATGCCCTTCATGGGCGAGACTTTCAAGAGAACCTTCTCGCCAACCATAAATGATACATCCCGCGCCTTCTGATCCGCGTAGCTCTTTTTTCTGGACTGAGGTGTGCGAAGCCTCTCCTGAATCAACTTTACCTTATCCAAGGCATCCTGTACTAGATCTGTGCCAAGTATCTTAGCCTCACCAGGCTCAAACCACCCGATAGGAGAACGACAGCGTCTACCATGTAAAGCCTCGTACGGGGCCATCTCTATGTTGGACTGGTAGATGTTGTTGTATGCGAACTCTGCTAGAGGCAAGAACTGATCCCACTGCCCTCCAAAATCAATAGCACATGCTCTAAGCATATTCTCCAAAATCTGCACCGTCCTCTCCGACTGTCCGTTGATCTGAGGACGGAATGCTGTGCTAAGCTCTACACGAGTCCCCAACTCACTCTGCACGGCTCTCCAGAAATGGGAAGTGAACTGAGGGCCTCTGTCTGATATGATGGACACCGGCACACCATGCAATCGAACTATCTCCCGAATATAGATCTGAGCATACCTGATGTTCCAAACGTCAATACCACACAAGAGGGGGGGTGATTTGTGTGGTACCCAATTTTCGATCTAGAAGAACCTGGTTCTTCTAGGTGTTCTAACTACTACTGTTTGAGGAATTAAAATACAGAAAATAAAAGAACACAAGGATTTTACATGGAAAACACCTGGCTCAAAAGGTGAAAAAATCACGACCTACTACTCAGTAGGATTTTCCCAAACATCCACTAAACTCAATGAGCCAAAAACAGCATTTACAAAACTCTTGTAAACCTAAGGATTAACTCTAATCCCTGTGTGGCACACAGCCTCAACTGTTGCGACACTTTCAAGTTAACTCTAACTTGAATACTCAAAGTACCTAATACAATTGCTTCTATGAAAGCTGGAAAGGTACAAGTTTTAAATTACCTACTACAATTGAACTAGAATAAGAATAAACACAATGGAACTGGTTCTTCTATCTTGTTCAAGTAGCTGCAGGCGTGCACACTCAATCTCACATAAATTGCTTGCAAAATAGCCTTGCTCTTTTGCTCTCAATTTTGCTTAACTTCAGCGTATGTGCATACCTGTAAAAGAGAACAACTCAGTTATTTATTAGATTAGAAATTAGAGTTGGATTGTGACTCAATATCTGATCCTCCATTGAGTTTGAGTCCTAGACCAATCCAAACTCCAACCCTTATCCGGATGTGTTCTCTTCTCATAAGGAGACATCTTCTCCTTATCCCATATGCAATCTTTTCGATCAGTTCAGAAGATATTCAGAAGATATTGCTGCTTGATCCCCAAGGACTTATCTTCTTCACGTGCATCTCATGTGCATGGGCCATAACAACTGTGTCTCCTAAGATGGACCTGGTCCTTCACTGAGTTCATTTGTCATTCTTCAAAACTTCAACTGATCTTGGGCCAACAAATTCCCCCTTTTTGATGATGACAAACTCTGTGCTTTTACTGATCAGAGAACCTGTGGAACTCAGCTAAAATATCATCACTTGAAAACTTTAACTTATCATTAAGGGCCAGATTTAATTAGTTGCATAAACATGTGAATCCCAGAATATTAATCATTACTCATGGCCACTGGGGCAACTGCAAGTGAAAGCATGCTTTAGTTAATCAAAAATCAACTTGACAAAAATAACTATTAAGAGCAGAATCATCATAAAACAAGAGAAATGCAAATTGTCATTGATAAGGCAGTGCTTCTACAAGACAGTCCACAAAAAGAAAGAACAAAAACAACCAACCATGAGCAAAAACAAGAAAAATCCCTAATCTGGGTCACTGGGGGGTAACTGAACTGGTTCAGAACTAGGACAAAGAGGACTAAGGCTTTGAAGAACTAGAGGGTTGGGATTGGAGTAGGTTGAGCATTGTTTGTAGCATCCCTTCACACTTTTCCTTTTCTTTTGCTAGTTCTGCTTTCAGCCCATTCCTTTCTTCTTCCAACTCAGCCACATGAGCCTAAAGCCTAGCAATCTCAGCATCTTTGGTCTCACATTCTTGAACCAAAGCCCTAACCTTGCTATTCACTGGAGTCTTTACTGATGAACCAGGTTCAACAGGGGCTACACTTAGCAGAAAGTCATAGGCCTGGAGAGTCTTGATTCCAAAGTGCTCCTTACTGGAGGCCATTTCCCATTTCTTCAAAGGAACGTTCAGCCTGTCCAGTACAGTTGTCAGAATGAATCCATAAGGAGTAGCATAAGCCTTTGAACCATTGATGACTCTGTTCAGCAGTTTGACAATGAAAGCAGGCCAATTAATCTGCTTATCCCTCACAAGACACTCCATGAGAACCAGGTCCATGTAATTTGCAGTGTGCCTCCTCTCCTGTCTAGGCAGCCGACACTTGTTCACAAACTCAAAGAGCACTTTATGATCTGGCTTCATTTCACTCTTTTGAACAAATCTTGCCTCAGGCACCTCTTCAGCATCCTTTGTATCACAGAAGTTCCTGGTGATTTGGAGTGCTGTGGGCAGATCATCTAGACAAGGGCCCCTTTGCCTGGTGTAATCATCATAGCCCTCAATTGGAATGTCTAGAATCCTGCCCAATTCAGGTGCATCAAACTTCACCTTCACATCTTTCACCACACTGGTCACTAGCCCATTTTTCACAGAGCCATTTGCCATGAATTCAATCAGCTCTCTTCTGGCTAGTCTTCCATCCATCTGAAGGACCATGTCCTTCCAACCCTGTGCAGCTAAAACATCCAACAACCTAAGCATACCTGGCTCCTCCAGGTCTTTCAGCAACCTCCCCTTCAATATCTTCCTCCTGCTAAAAATAACAAAACGATCTTGCTCCTATTCAGACTCCTCCTCTTCTTCTTCTCCACTCCACTCTTCATCTTCTTCTTCAGTAATTTTCACTTGTTTTCCCTTCACTGCAGACCTAGTTCTTCTAGCCAAATAAGGTTCAGCAGGTACAAATTTTGAAGACTTCTTTGCAGGAGTCTTGGTTCTTTTTGGTTTGTCAGTGGGAACCTCCACAGTTGTACCTCTCTCTTGATGGACCAGTTCCATCTCCTCCTCCTCTTCTTCAGCAGCCTCAGAACTTTCCACTACCTTTTCTTTTCCCTTTTCCTTCTTCTTTTTCTTACTCTTCTCTAATGCTTCCTGTAGTTCTGCTTCACTTTGCCTTACTTTGCTCCTTGTAGCTCTTCCCCTAGGTACAGAAGTAGCAGCAGTCTTGGGAGATGTTACTTTGCTTTTCTTTGAGGGTTTAGAAGCAACTGGGGTCCTTTGTGAAGACGCCTTGCGCTTCTTTGGGTCATAACTGGCCCCTACTTTCTTTAGAATATCTGCTAAAGTCTCCTCCACAGAAGAACCATGTTCTTCTTGTTGCTTACTCATTTGAACAAGTCCCTCAGCAGTCTCTCCTGATCCGCTTCCCCCTGACTTTAAGCCTCCTTCTTCTCCACCACCACATATAGCAAGAACCTCCCCTTTCTTTTTCTTTCTCCTCCTACTAGACTCAGCCAACATTTTTCACAGAACCCACCAACAAACCTACTATCTTCCTTCTCTGCTACATCAGAAAATACAAAACAGGTGTTTACCTCACTTGGGGTTTCTTGACTCTTGTCATTATCAGAAGACCCAGGTTTTTCTCCTTCACTAGCAGAGATGAAATTTTCAGATTCAGAGCTTGAGTGGGATTCTTCAGATGAAGCCTCTTTTCTTTGACTAGCCTTTAATTTCTCATTCAAGGCTTTTCTGAGAGGGCCGGATGCTATAGTTTTTCTGGCTAACATCTTTTGCCTGCGAAATTTGGGTTTTGGACTTTCAATTGGAGGTGTTGATGATGAGGTATTAGAGGAAATAGGTGGGGGAGTTCCAGGATTGTCTTGAGGATTAGTCATGGCGGATAATTTGCTGGAAATATTTTAGGGATTTTTGGAGAAGAGAAGAGTTTATCAGAAGGATTAGAGAAGTGAAATGACGGTTATGAGTGATGAGAGAGGGTTTGGAGTGTATTTAAAGAGGGGTCATGATTAAGCCTATAACGATAGCTTTTTCAGAGGTCAATAAGAAGTCTAATCAAATTAGAGTTCCGGTCTCTTTATAGATAAATGAGTGACGCTAGTTTTTAGGAAAAAATCCCGTTTTAGTTAGACTCCTAGGATAATGAAACTGGTTCAAATGCTCAACGGATAGAATTTATGAAAGTTTGGTGTAATTAGGACTTCTGCTCATGGTTGATAATTTTATCTTTATAATTGTGCAAAGTATAGAAACATACCTGAACTTTCTTATGAGCATATACTGATGAACCAGGTTCTTCAAGTAAAACTTCCCTTGATCATGCCTCAAATGTCAGAATAGAAAAACTTTGTAAGAGATTAAGGATTCATATAAACACATGTCACAGGAGTATACTAATCAAAGTATGAGACTGAGTAAGAATTAGTCTAGATATTTACATTGAAATAAGAACACCTAACCAAAAAATTTTTTTTTTCAATTTTTTTTCTTTATTGTGCATTCTGAACTGGACCTTTTAGGTGATCTTAATCATCCCTAATTCCAACCTGTTCCTTTCAAAGTTTTCTCTACTCAGTGCTTTAGTGAAGATGTCAGCTATTTGTTTATCAGTAGCACAAAATTCTATGGAGATTAACCCTTTCTCATAGTTATCTCTTAAAAAGTGGTGTCTAACATCTATGTGCTTGGTCCTTTTATGATGAACAGGGTTCTTTGTCATACTTATAGCACTAGTGTTATCACAAAATATTGGAATACACCCCACTTCAATTCCAAAGTCTACCAGCTGATGTTTGATCCATAGCAATTGATCACAACAAGAGGCAGCAGCAACATATTCAGCTTCAGCAGTAGACAGGGCTACGGAATTTTGCTTTTTGGTAGCCCATGACACAAGACATGAACCAAGAAAGTGAGCCATACCTAAAGTGCTTTTTCTATCCACTAGGAAACCTGCATAGTCAGCATCAGCATATCCTACCAGATCAAAGTTACTACCTTTGGGATACCAAATACACAAATCTATGGTGCCTTTCAGATATCTCAGTATCCTCTTGACAGCAGTCAAATGTGACTCCTTTGGATTTGCCTGGAAAGAGCACAAAGTCCTACACTAAAACAATCAGGTCTGTTGATACAAACTCATAACTTTGATGATAACCAGGTTCATCAACATCTAATTTAGTGGCAGTTGCAATAGGTGTACCCATTTCTTTGGAGTCCTCCATTTTAAACTTTTTGATTAGTTCTTTTGTATACTTCTGCTGATGGATCATGGTCCCATTTTGACTTTGTTTGATCTGCAAGCCTAGGAAGAAATTTAGTTCACCCATATCAGTAGTGGCCCCAAATATTATGTCATCAACATATATTTGTACAACAAGGAGGTCTTTACCTTTTTCCCTTAGGAACAAAGTGCTGTCAATTTTACCTCTTTTGTACCCATGCTCCAGTAGGAATTTTGATAGTCGTTCATACGAAGGTCTTGGGGCCTGTTTGAGCCTATATAGAGCTTTGTCCAGCTCGTACACATACTCAGGACATTCCTTGCTTTCAAATCCTGGAGGTTGTTTCACAAACACTTCCTCCTTGAGGTAGCCATTTAGGAAGGCACTTTTGACACCCATCTGATGGAGAGTGAATTCCATATGTGCTGCAAAGGCAATGAGGAGTCTGATTGCCTCTAGTCTTGCAACTGGAGCAAAGGTCTCATCATAGTCAATGCCTTCCTCTTGGATGTAGCCCTGAACCACCAGCCTTGCCTTGTTTCTTGTAACAGTTCCATCTTCATCAAGTTTGTTCCTGAAGACCCATTTGGTGCCAATGACTGACCTGTCCTTGGGTCTAGGAACTAGATGCCAGACTTGACTTCTTTCAAATTTATTGAGTTCCTCCTGCATAGCATTGACCCATTCTGCATCCTGCAAAGCCTCAACAATATTTTTAGGTTCAATAAGAGATAGAAAAGCATCAAAGCACACAGATTCTTTAATTTTGATCTAGTTTTGACTCCAGCTGTTGGATCATTAATGATGTTCTCAATGGGACGAGAACTTTGATACTTGTGAGATTTCACCAACAACTGGTTTCTACTAGATGATTCTCCTATGTTCTGCTGATGAGGAACAGGTTCATGAACAGGTTCTTGTAAAGAGTTTGTTTCATTTTCTCTCTGATTAGTTCCCCCTATCAGGTTGCCCAGACTGGAAGAACCTATTCCATCACCTGTTCCTTCTTTTGATGCTGCTTCAGTCAATTCTCTTACCAAGCCAATGGCTTCATCTTTATGTTCCTGTCTCTCAGAAAGAATGTTAGTTTCATCAAATACAACATGCACACTTTCTTCTACACATAGAGTTCTTTTATTAAATACTTTTTATGCTTTTCTATGTGAAGAATATCCCAAGAATACTCCCTCATCACTTCTGGGATCAAACTTACCTAGGGAGTCTTTTCCATTATTGTGCACATAGCACTTGCAACCAAATGCCCTAAGGTGGGATATGTTTGGTTTTCTCCCTTTAAGTAACTCATAGGGAGTTTTCTCAACAAGAGGTCTAGTCATGCACGCACGCATCTATTGATTATGTAACATGCAGTGTTTACAGCCTCTGCCCAGAAGCTGTGGGGTAATTTGCTAGAGAGAAGCATGGTCCTTGCCATATCCTCAAGGGTCCTGTTCTTTCTTTCAACTACACCATTTTGCTGAGGAGTTCTAGGGGCAGAGACGTTGTGATCTATACCATTTTCATCACAATATTCAGCAAATTTTACATTTTCAAATTCAGTTCCATGATCAGACCTAATGGATGCAAGTTGATTTCCTAATTGTTTATGAGTTTTTCTAACAAAGGCAGTAAACATTTCAAATGCCTCATCTTTGGATGTTAGAAATAGTACCCAGGTAAATCTAGAATAATCATCAACAAGCACCATCACATATTTCTTTCCACCTCTGCTCATGGTTCTCATTGGACCACAAAGATCCATATGAACCAGTTCCAACGTCTTGGACATACTTACCATTTTCTTAGATTTGAAGGATGACCTTACCTGCTTCCCCCTTGCACATGCCTCACAAACTTTGTCTTCCTTGAACTTGATATTAGGTAACCCTATCACCAAGTCCTTGGAGACTAATTTGTTTAGCTGATTTAGACTGGCATGGCCAAGTCTTTTATGCCACAGGAGGGGATCGTTGACTAGCATACTTAGACAAGTGAGTTCATTTTCTGATAGAGTTGACAAATCTACAATGTAAATATTGTTAACTCTTCTTCCCTGCAAAACAATCTTGCCAGTGGTAAGGTTAATCACAAAACATCTGGTAGAGGTGAAAGCTACAAGGTTACCTCTGTCACACAGTTGTGACACACTGATTAGGCTAATTTCAAGCCATCTATCAAGTAGACATTCTCAATGGAATGAGAGTCTGTCTTACCTACCTTTCCAACCCCAATGATCTCACCTTTCTTTCTATTTCCAAAGGAGACATTACCTCCTTTCAGGTTCTCAAGTGAAAGGAACTGGTCCTTGTTCCCAGTCATGTGTTTTGAGCAGCCACTATCCCTGTACGATATTTGGCTACTCCCTTTCACTTGAACCTGCAAAAAGAAATCAGGGGTTAGTCTTAGGAACCCAAACTAGTTTAGGTCCCTTTCTATGGGCAAAAGGATGAATCAGATTCTTTCTTGCCCAGCTAGGCAGTTTGTGTTTTTCTTGAACAAAAGCTTTGTTCCTTTGACTGGCCTTTTCCTTTGCATTACATTCATTTTTATAATGGTCAGTCTTACCACAGTGTGTGCAGATCTTATTTTCAGGAAGAGTGAGCTACTTGTTTTTGGGGTCCCATTTTGGAGCTTGAGTCCCATAGCCAAGTCCTCTTTTATTGCTACTGTGATGCTCTTGCAACCATGAGAGAGCATCAGAAGCTTTGTTCCATTTGCAAGTTCTGTCTAGTTCATGTTTCACCTTTCCTAGATCTTCTTTTAGAACCTTAATCAATTCATCTTTCTTATATAGTTCATCTTTCATTTTTCTTAGGTTTTCTTCTAGAGTGAGAAATGAGTGATCAGCTTTCTTCTTTCCTGTTCCTAGTTTCAGTTTTAGATTTTCTGACCTAAGTTCTAGAATACTATTGTCAACTTCAAGAACCTGGTTCTTCAACTCAGCATTTTTGTTATCACTCTCATCAGCCCTAGATTCTAGACTTTTGCATTTTGCTTTTAGGATAACACATTCCCTAGACAGAACTTCCTTTTCATTGTTAACTATTTCAGACTCATCAATGAAGTCTAATAATAGCTCAGCCAACCTTTCTTTAGATAGAAATTTAATTTTGTCCTTGAGATGCAGAATACTTACCTCCTGCTCATCATATGATTCTCCAATGGCCATAAGAGCTTGCTCTTCTTCAGCTTCATCTTCTGAGTCTTCATCAGAGGTTTCACCCCAAGCAGCAACCATAGCCTTGGTTGAACCTTTGTTTCTCTTGGGTTGAACCTGTTCTTTCTTCCTGTTTCTTCGTTCAGCCCTTTCTTTCTTCCACTCAATCTCCCATTGAGGGAAATTTTTGATCATGTGGTTAGTCTTACCACACTTATAGCAGCCATCATTTGTCTGTTTCTCAGGAGCTCTTGTCTTGTTGAAGTTTGTACCTCTTGATGAACCCTTTCCTCTCATCAGGTACTTTTTGAAATCCCTAGTGATCATAGCCATCTCATCATCTTCTAGGTCTGAACCTTCAGTAATTTTGAGAGCCAAACTTCTTTCCTTCTTGGGTGTATCCATCTTCCTGGTTTGCCTTCTCAGTTCATAAGCAGTAAGATTCCCAATCAGTTCATCCAGCCTGAGAGTGGCCATATTCTTGAACTCCTGAATGGCAGTGATTTTGCTTTCCCAAGCAACTGGAAGAACTCTTGTCAAATCTTCTCAACCTTGTCTTCTTCAAGAATAACTCTTCCAAGAGACTTAAGCTCATTTATGAGTGTAGTGAACCTAGTGTACATCTCTTGAATGGTTTCTCCATCTTTCATAGTGAAATTCTCATATTGAGAATATAGCAATGTTCCTCTGGATCTCTTCACTTGAGGTGTTCCTTCATGAGCCACTTGCAAAGTGTCCCATATCTCTTTTGCAGTAGTACAGCTTTGGATCCTGCTGTATTCATCTGGACCCAGTCCACACACAAGCCATTTCTTGGCCTTAGCATTTTTCTCCAACTTTTTCAAATCTTCAGCAGTGCAATTCGCCCTTGTATTTGGCACTTCCACTCCTTCCTCATTTTTCATTGTAGTTGCCAAAGGACCATCAGTGACTATGTCCCAGAGTTCATAGTCTTCTCCTATGATGTGATCCTTCATCCTATTCTTCCACCATGAGTAATACTGTCCATTGAATAGTGGAGGCCTGGCAGTGGATTGCCCTTCCCAGTTCCCAGGTGGTACACTCATGTTGATCTTTTCCTAAGGTGTTAGCCTCTTCAAGGATAACCTGCTCTGATACCAATTGATGTTCCAAACGTCAATACCACACAAGAGGGGGGGTGATTTGCGTGGTACCCAATTTTCGATCTAGAAGAACCTGGTTCTTCTAGGTGTTCTAACTACTACTGTTTGCGGAATTAAATTACAGAAAATAAAAGAACACAAGGATTTTTACGTGGAAAACACCTGGCTCAAAAGGTGAAAAAACCACGACCTACTACTCAGTAGGATTTTCCCAAACATCCACTAAACTCAATGAGCCAAAAACAGCATTTACAAAACTCTTGTAAACCTAAGGATTAACTCTAATCCCTGTGTGGCACACAGCCTCAACTGTTGCGACACTTTCAAGTTAACTCTAACTTGAATACTCAAAGTACCTAATACAATTGATTCTATGAAAGCTGGAAAGGTACAAGTTTTAAATCACCTACTACAATTGAACTAGAATAAGAATAAACACAATGGAACTGGTTCTTCTATCTTGTTCAAGTAGCTGCAGGCGTGCACACTCAATCTCACATAAATTGCTTGCAAAATAGACTTGCTCTTTTGCTCTCAATTTTGCTTAACTTCAGCGTATGTGCATACCTGTAAAAGAGAACAACTCAGTTATTTATAGATTAGTAATTAGAGTTGGATTTTGACTCAAATTCTGATCCTCCATTGAGTTTAAGTCCTAGACCAATCCAAAAACCAACCCTTATCCGGATGTGTTCTCTTCTCATAAGGAGACATCTTCTCCTTATCCCATATGCAATCTTTTCGATCAGTTCAGAAGATATTCAGAAGATATTGCTGCTTGATCCCCAAGGACTTATCTTCTTCACGTGCATCTTATGTGCATGGGCCATAACAACTGTGTCTCCTAAGATGGACCTGGTCCTTCACTGAGTTCATTTGTCATTCTTCAAAACTTCAACTGATCTTGTGCCAACAATGGGATTTGAGTGACCAAATGAGGTCGGATTTTAATAAATTTGGTATGGTTAGACTCGTGAGTGAATGGGCTTTCGCGTTTTGTGACTTTTGTCAGATTCCAAGACGTGGGCCCTAGACCGGGTCTGAGTCGGTTTCGGATTTTTGTTAAAATTTGGTATTTTTCTTTTGGAATTGGTTCCTTTAGCCTATATTGATCGTACTGTATTCCTTGTGGCTAGATTCGGGATGTTTGGAGGCCGATTTGAGAGGCGAAGGTGTCACAGAGTAGGATTTTTGCTTGGTTTGAGGTAAGTAACGCTTCCAAACTTGGTTCTGAGGGTTCGAAACCCCGAACTATGTGTTATGTGATTAGTATTGAGGTGACGCACATGCCAAGTGACGGGCGTGCGGGCGTGCACCGTGAGAATTTTGACCTAGGTGATTCCATGGCACCGTTTAGTGACTCTATCCTGTTGATATCCATATTTTCATCGTGTGATAAAGTAGCTGAGTTGTAAATCATGCTAGATATCATGTTTAGGCTTTGTAACGGTATTGTTTGGACCCTTAGCGGTCGCTTCTTGCTGTTATCTCACTAGTTTTCATTTAATATTCCATACCCAGTTAGGATCATGCATTTTTATGTCATATCTGAGTCTCAATTATTTTGTTGATTCATCATATCATTGTGTCGAGTTGTTTTTATGACATTGGGAGCCCGTGGTGAGACTAGAGAGGTTGATATGAGTGAGGCCGAGAGCCTGGTTATGAGTGAAAGTACTGGATCGGGTTGCACGTCACATCGGTTATATTGATGATTATGATAGTTCTTGGGCTGTAGGAGCCCCTCCGGAGTCTGTAACACACCCCAATGAGCGCGGATAATATTATTGAGGGATGGATTTCCCTGGACATGGATTTGTCCAAATTACTTGATACTTGGAGATGGATTTCTCCACAGGGTTGGATTGCCCTTTGTCCTCGGTATTGGGTGACTTACAGTGAGTGTTGTTTATGTTCCGGGATTAATTTCCCTGGGCTGCATGGCCATATACAGTACCACGTGGTTGAGCACTTGAGAGTGGGATCACATGGTGCATTTCATACATTCTATGCATTGGCATGTCGAGATTAGCTGAGTTGTATACCTTACACTGTTCAAATTTGTATTTACTTTACTGCTTTGAGCTATATATTTGACTTGAAAGCATGCCTACGTTTCTGCACATTTACTTCTGTTTTTACCTGTTGAGGTTGAGTTCGTCACTACCTTTCAGTCCAATGTTTGGACTTGTTACTTACTGAGTTGGTGTACTCACGTTACTCCTTGCACCTCGTGTGCAGATCCAGGCGATACCAGTTGTAGTGGAGGTTGTTGATCGAAGTTCCAGAGTTTGGAGATTGTCGAGGTAGCTGCATGGCATTCTCGGGCCTTGACCCCCCCTCTTTATCTCTATCATATTTTCAGTTTATACCTTCACATACTATAGTAGATGGTGTTTTGTGATCTAGACGCTCATGTACTCAGTGACACCCTGGTTTTGGGCTGGATTGTATCATTTTGGGATTTTTCTTATGTTTCAACAGCTTTTTAAAAATGTTAAATGCTTCTGTTCACGTTTTCAAACTTGTTGTTATTTTGTTGAGTTGAGGTTGGCCTAGTTCCACGATAGGCGCCATCATGACGGATGAGTTTGTGTCGTGACACTCATTAAAGGAAAAAATGCTCCTTACTAAGATTTTTCTTCATTTTTGTTGAGCTGTAGATGCAGCAGAAGAATCAAGCCCGAGCTGGAGCTCTAATGGTGGGAATTCTCGAAGCTTCATAGAGAGAGGAAAACTGAGAGAAGATATTTTGTATAGAAATGAATTGTGTAATGTAATGGTGTACTGTACAAACTTATGTATATACACACGTGTAGCTTCTATAACTAATAAGCTAAAACTAACAATTAATTGAGTGACAGATAAGCTAAGTAGTAACGAACTACTATACATAATTACATAGCTCAATACCACCACCACCCCACCCCCTCAAGTTGGAGGTGAGGTGTTTACGGACAACTTGTCCAAAAAAGCAGAATGCTTAATGCCGGTGAGAGATTTGGTGAGTATATCAGCCAGTTGATCAGCAGTACCAATGTGATGCAAAGACACCAAGCCCTCTTGTAACTTGTCTCGAATAAAATAACAATCAACTTCAATATGCTTTGTCCTCTCATGGAGAACGGGGTTCTTGGCAATGTGTAAAGCATACTGACTATCACAAAATACAGTAACAGGCTTAGAAAAAGGAATAGTCAGCTCATCTAGCAATCTGCACAGCCAAGTTAGTTCACCCACTACCTTTCTAAGAGATTTGTATTCTGCCTCAGTTGAGGAGAGGGAAATAGTTTCCTGTTTCTTAGACTTCCAGCTAATTGGGCTATTACCCAGTAGTACGAGATAACCACTAATTGATCTCCTAGAATCAAGGCAAGCTGCCCAATAGAATCACAATACCCCCTAATTGTGCAGTCAGGATCATTAGAAAGGAAGATGCCAAGTGTAGGATCATTTTTCAAGTATCTAAGTATGTGAAAAACTGCATGTAAGTGTGGCTCCCTCGGATCTTGCATGAATTGGCTCAAATACTGCACACTGTAGGCAATATCCAGCCTTGTATTAGTGAGGAAATTCAACTTTCCAACTAACTTTCTGTAGGATGTAGGATCTGTGAGAGCTAGTCCTTCCTTTGCTTTGAGCTTGACACTGGATCTAGTGGTGAAGATGAACTGCTACCATTGAGACAATTGTATTCCTTAATCAAATCTAGTGCAAATTTTCTTTGAGAGATGATTGCGCTCCATCAGTTGTATACAGGACCTCCATGCCTAAGAAATAATGCAATATCCCAGATCTTTGATCTTAAATCAATCATGTAAGAAGGTCTTCAGCTGAGTAATTTTCTGCAAGTCTGTCCCAGTCACAATTACATCTTCCACATATACAACAACAAAGATGGTAGAAGAGGCTGACTTTTTGTAGAAAAGAGAATAATCATTTAGAGAATGGACATAACCCTTGGAATACAAGGCCTCAGCTAGTTTTGCATACCACTGTCTGCTAGCTTGTTTCAGCCCATAAAAGGATTTGTTCAGCTTACAGACATGTCCAGGAGTATCAACCACTAGCCCAGGGGGCAGTTCCATGTAAAGTTCCTCATGTAGGTCACCATGGAGGAAAACATTATTCACATCTAGTTGCAAGATACTCCACTGCTTCTTTACTATTGTAGCTCTGAGAGCCCTGACTGTGGTCATCTCCACAACTAGTGAAAAAGTTTCTGTGTAATCAACACCTGCTTGTTGAGTGTACCCCTTTACAACCAGCCTGGCTTTGAATCTTTCAATGCTCCCATCAGCCTTGTGCTTGACCTTATACACCCATCTACAACCAATGGCATTTTTACCTTGGGGCAAGGGAACTAAGTCCCATGTATGATTAGCATGTAGAGCCTCAAATTCAAGGGTCATGGCTGCATTCCAGGCTGGATTTAAGGTTGCCTCTTCATAAGAAGATTGCTCATTATCATGGCTAACATTTTGCATAAGTAGCTGACTATCATGGATCAAAGAATTAAGATAGACATGATGATTACATGTAAATAGGGCACTAAGGGAAAAGGGTGCAGTATTAGTATCAGTAGTATGGGCAGGAGGTTTTAGGTTTGGAATAGAGCAAATATAGTCCTTCAAATGGGTAGGTAAGCTATGTTGTCTAGTTGACTTCCTAATGCCTAAATCAGGTATTATAGGAGGTTGATGAGAGGCAACTGATGGTTGAGGTGAAGGTTGACTAGACTGACTGGAGGATAAAGGACTAATATGTGACAGAACATTAGGAGTAACACTTGCAGACCTTTGACCATCATGCAAAACATCATGAGTCTGTAATTTAGTGACAGGAAAATCATCAATAAAAGGGACAGAATTTGGAATAGAAGAGAACTTAGAATCATCAGGCAAAATGTTAAAAGGAAATACATTCTCATAAAAAATTACATTTCTGGAAATGTGAATTTTCTTGGTAGTTAGGTTGAGGACCTTGTAACCTTTTGTCTTATTGGGATATCCTACAAATACATGAGGGGTTGCCCTTGGTTCAAATTTGTCCCTATGAGGCTGGGGAGTGGTGGGAAAGCATAAACATCCAAAACTCCTTAAATGTGAGTAAGTGGGTTTTTTATGATACAACATTTCATAGGGGCATTTATTTTTGAGATAAGTTATGGGAAGACTATTTATGATATAAGTAGCAGTTAGAAGACATTCACCCCGGTATTGAAAAGGTAATTTGGATTGAAATAAAAGGGCCCTAGCAGTCTCAAGAAGGTATTTATGCTTTCTCTCTACCACCATTTTGTTGGGGTGTGTAGGGGCATATTTTCTGGTGTATCATACCCTTGGATTGAAAAAATTGGACTGCTTCATTACTAGTGAACTCTAAACCATTATCTGATTTAAGGACTTGAGTTTGGTTTGGAATTGGGATTCCAATGAGAGACACAAAAGCTTTTATAGTTTGCAAGGTATTGCTTTTACAGCTTAGGAGATAGGTCCAAGTGGACTTGCTATAATCATCCACTAGGGCGAGGAAGTATTTAAAATTGTTATGAGTTTCCACATGGTAAGGTCCCCATAAGTCTACATGGAGAAGGTCAAAGGCTTTGGTAGTGATACTGGTTCTCTGAGGGAAAGGCAGTTTAGTCTGCTTGGCCATGGGACATATGGGATAGAGGAATGGTTGTTTGGGTGAGAACTGGAGTGGTATGGAGGAGATACCTCTCATTTTGACAAGAGGTACACGTCCTATCCTATTGTGCCACAACAGATCAGCATCAATGTTATTAGACATAGAAGAATGCAAAATTGAACTCTGAGTTTTATTGCATGTGGGTATATCCACAAATGAGTGAGAAGGAAAATGTATCCTATTTTCATCATATGAAGCAGGTAAAGCATGAAATGGAAATGAGCAGTTGGCAGTAGGTGTAGCAGAACAAGAATGCTTCAAGCAGCTTGAACAAAGAAGGTATAATCCATCCTCGACTTTACCAATCTCCAGAGGGCTCTTCATTGAAGGGCCCTGTAGAAGACATAAAGAATCAGAGAAGCCACTAAACTTGTAAGTTGAGAAGTTAGGCAATGAATAGAGATCAAATTGTATTTGAAAGAAGGAACATAAAAGACTTTATGCAAGATAATCTGAGGTGCAAGTGTAACAGTCCCAATTTCAGTCACTTTTACTCGATAACCATTTGGCAGGTTAATTAACAAGGGATATGGCAAGAATACAGTATCAGACAAGAGGGACTTATTGAAAGTCATGTGGTTGGAAGCTCATGAGTCTAGGATCCATATGTCAGTACTTGATGTAAAATATTTGCATGATAACAAGCTAAAATCAATGGAAAGAACAGAAGCAGAGCAGGCCATTGTACCTGCAAAATTCACAGCTCCATTAGGAATACTCGAGGTCTCTCTACCATTCCCAGAGTGAAAATGCTGCAGCAGGGAAACCAATTGCCCATATTGTTCTTTGGTTAAGTTGACATTGGAGTTGCAGTTGCCTTCCAGAGATTCCACCTCTTCGTGTTTGCTAGAGTTGGTTTCAGGTGCACCATGTACATTGGCCACAGTTCTCTTTCCTTTGTAAAATTTGGGATTTGAGTTGAACCCCTGAGGTTATCCATGTAGCTTATAACACTTGTCTTTGGTATGACATGGGTGCTTACAGTAGCACAAAATGGATGTGGTGTGGTGATATTAAGAGGTAGTTGCTGGGAGAGTAGTTGGTTCTAAAATTATTGTTCCTTGATGTATAAACATTGAACGAGGCAGAATCTACATGTTGTTGGCCATTTCTGATATTGTTCCTCGAGGCACTGACATTTAAAGACGAAGAATCCATCATAACATGATTGTTCGGCTTAACTTCCCTCTGCTTCTCTTCTTGAACTAGCAGGGAAAAGGCTTGTGCCATGAAGGCAATGGGTTCATCATAAGAATGCTGCCTCACACAGTTGTGTACACTTCATTTAGGCCCATCAAATACTGAATTAAACACTTGTCTTGTTCAGCTTTATGCATATTTTCCTTAGCACCACATGTGCACTGACAGGTGCATTGTGTCTTGGGACTGAGTGTACTCAGTTCCTCCCATAGCTTCTTCATTTTAGTGTAATAGCCTGTGATGTCCAAAACTCCTTGAGAAAGGTCATTAATTTCCTTTTAAATTTGATACAATTTGGTTCCGTTGGTCAAATCGTAATGATCCTCCAACTCTTTCCACAACTCGACGACATCATTTGCATATTCAACATTGTCAGCAATCTCCTTGGCAAGAGAATTTATGGTCCATGATGTAACCATATCGTCGCATCGTTCCCATAGTCGAAATTTCGAAGGCTCCTTCTCTGGATCTGGCCGTTTGCATTCGCCATTGACGAAACCTAATTTGTTTTTGACAGAGAGGGCTCGTATAACACCCCTTCTCCAGGATCGGTACCCTAAACCACTGAAAGGAACTGGAACTAACATCGCGCCGGGATTATCTGAAGGATGCATGTAAAGAGGACTACTTGCATCGACGCCAGACTCAAACTCGAGGACAGATGAGGTACTACCGAACTCAATACTCGAATCAGTGATAGCCATGAGATAGGACTCGATTTGATGAAGATAGAATCAAAATTTGAAGAGAAAAATGGCAGATCGGACAATTGGAGACAAACGATCTTCTAGGGCAAAACTAAAAAAGGAAAATTGGGCAAAAGTTCAATCGACCTTACTGAAGATGATGAGGCAACGGAAGAGTGGGAAGCTAGGTTTTGATACCATGTTGAGCTGCAGATGCAGCAGAAGAATCGAGCTCGAGCTCGAGCTCTAATGGTGGGAATTCTGGAAGCTTCATAGAGAGAAGATATTTTGTATAGAAATGAATTGTGTAATGTAATGGTGAACTGTACAAACTTATGTATATACACACGTGTAGCTTCTATAACTAATAAGCTAAAACTAACAACTAATTGAGTGACAGCTAAGCTAAGTAGTAACTAACTACTATACATAAATACATAGCTCAATAATTTATAAAATTCAAATGCCCTCTAATTAAGGGCAGGAATTATATTCATCCCATTACAATATTGATAGAAGAAATCAATAAGAAACTCAAAATAGCACAAGGAGACAAAATTAGCATCCTCAAAATAAGCATTGCTATTACGTCACAACTTAGTATTATTAATGAGAATTCATCATACGCAGAAACAATTAGTTCTCCATATTGTTAAAAAGAAGTATCTATACATGATCACAGAAAATCAACCAAATTACACTGCCATTGCATCCAGCTGAGTCCAGCAAGTGTAACAACTAACAAAAAGGTTGAGTTGTAATATATATAATGGTCTTATTCACACATAATTTCAATTATGGGAAGCATATTTTATGATTTGTATGGAGATATATTACATTAAAGTCAAACTTTAGGGGTTGAATTATTTGAGTTTTGAGATCTCTTCCCCTAAATCTATTTCCACTATCCTTCCTACTTTTCTTCCTAGTTACAATGATTGTCACCATCATCAAAAGCCTAAATGTTGACTTTGAAATTTTGAATTATTAGAAAATACTGACAAACAAAACAGAAGATCCAATTTTCTCAGATATAATTCTAATACTCCTAGAACGTGACGTTACGTGAAAACATTCTCTTTTCCTTCTTTTTTTTCAGTCTGTACGTAGAACGAATGTATGTTCCTCATACCAATTTCTTTTAATAACAGTAGTTAGTTATATATGTGCTACGACGTGAATGCATTATAAATTTCGTGACTTACAAAACAATTTATACGTACAAACAGTGTCGACTTATTATTATAATCCAATGTTCAAGTTTGAACTGTTTTAGTTTGAAGATTTTACTTCATATATCATATTGATATGTCTTTGTATTATTTCAACTAGTGTCGGCCATTGAATATATATATATATATAATTGCCAAGAGATATCGAATGACACATCTAAAGAGTAAAGAGGGTCTCCGCCACAATATCAGACGAAGCGGCAAGTCATAGCAAGTGCATAATGAGTAATGTTATTATTTCAAATATGCTTATATTAATCAATAAATAAAAAAACTCGAGCATAGCACATCATTTAAGCCTTGAGTTCTCTTTTTCTTGTTGAAAGTTTACAAATCTTTTCCCAGTATTTCTGTAATTGGGGAATCTTAGTAGTTCAGTACATCAGTTAGTTAGCTACATGAATTTTTATTTTATTGGTGAGCATTTGATTTCCGATCTTGTATTTTTCCCATTGTTATTTTCCTTCCTCGCCTCCATAAGTATAATAAAACATTGAATTAACAAACTACTCTTCATAGTTTCTTCCTAGTTGGAATTGTCAACATTAAATTATATATGTTGACTTCCAAAATTTGAACTTTTTTTTAAAACAAAAACGTCATCGATTTAATTCTCAAATCAGACTACCAAAAGGCAAAAGGTACATCGTGACACTACGTGGAAACATGCCATCTTAATTCCTTTTTATTTCAGTCTGTACATGTGAACGAATGTATGTTCCTCCTACCATTAGTTGTATATGTACTGTGTACATACTATTAATTTCTTAGAGAAAATATTGTTTATACATAAAAATGGTGTTGGATAATGCTCTTTGTAAAAGGAGGAAGCTCTGGTTTCATAGCAAGTGAATGAATGAGTAATATTCTTATTATGCCATCAATAGAATCATTATTCAATATTATTTTTTTTGGAAAAATAAAGAATTAATGTTAGATTCAGAAGAGAATGAAAATTTTGAAGTGTTAATTAACAAATAGAGAATTATTAATCAATTTTATTTTTGGAGAAAATAAAGAATGCTGGATCCAAAAGAGAATGAATTTTTTGAAGGGTTAAGAAAAGATAGAATTATTAACCAATTTTAGTTTTTGAAAAAATAAAGAATGTTGGATTCAGAAGAGAATGAATCTTTTGAAGTGTTAACAAATAGAGAATTATTAATCAATTTTATTTTTTGAGAAAATAAATAATGATGGATCCAAAAGAGAATTAATTTTTTTTATTTTTTGAAACAATAAAGAATGTTGGATCCAAAAGAGAATTAATGAGTTTTTTGAAGTGTTTAAGAACAGGTTGGAGATATCACTGGTAACCACGTGCACGAGGGCAAATGCATGTGGCCTTGTCTTTAACATGAATTGATTGGTAATCATGGATTAGTTGTACCTGTTTGGCAGTAGGGATAAAGGTCAAATTTAATTGAATGTCTGTTTTTTTGTAGTTTTGGTCTTTAGTTGATAGTAGAATTGAGAGAAAATTAAAATTTTGTACTCTAGAGCTATTAGTGGCTAATAATTGAGGACATATCTAAAAGGAACTAAGTAAATATTTCGCAACTTCGTCACATTATCAAGTCGGTGCTACATCCAACTTTATATATTATTTCTTCATCTAGCTTGTCCCATATAACGTTGTTTGCAAAATCATTTAATAGTAATAAATTTTCAAAAATTAAAGGTGAATCTAGCCCTAGCTCGATAACGGTTTTGAATGATTAAAAGATCATGATTATTGAAGTAAAATGGTGGACAACCATTTGATCCAGATAAGTACCAAATACTTCAAATTGTCTCATGGTTTATCAAAATTGTATTTTATTACTACATAAATACTCAATTATGCTCCGATTATCATACAAGGATATGATTGTCAAGAATTATATTAGTATTCTTCTCGTATTTTCTTACTCAAAGATTTCTATTACTACATGTTATTTGTTTTGTTTATTATCTTATCGTTAGTACTTGTTACTTCCCTTGCTTGTTAACGTATTATTTTGCTGTTTTTTTTTTGTGGAAAATTCCCATGGAAACCCCTTCGGGTACGCACTGGGTAACCTGTATAGGGTAAAATATGATCATATTTAATGATCGCATGAGAAAGCGACACGTGGAGCCGAAGATAGAAGACAGTCGGGCCCGAAGTCAATAATCTCGCTTGTTATCGGGGAGAATGATATTCATAAAGGCAAAAGAAATGTCTGCCACCCGGTAGCAATTAATGAAGACTATTCTATAGCAATAAGTGCAGGATCCGTTACAGATAATATGGCATTCACTGCCTATTGTTACACGTTCTTCAATGGCCCTCATAATTGTCATTTAAGAGGGGCTTGATTCTAGGACCTTGTTCCCTAGGTGCAACAATAAATAGTGAGCTTTGCCATCTTTGTAAATGACACGAATTTTCTGACAAGCAGACACTATATTCTATCAAAAGCTCAATAACCTTTTACTTTTTTGTCTAATTACATTAATCTTATTGCCTCCGGAAGCTCTGCTCCGGGGACCTAGATATCTGCTGTTTTATCTCAATTTCAAGGCTAAGTCTTATATTTCTGTCTAATTTATTTATCATGTTAGGATCAAATCGATTCACTTGTCTATAAACCACGTATAAATTAAACTGTACCGTTTTACGGGTAAACAGTTTAGCACCCACCGTGGGGCATAGACAATTGTGTAATGAATTGATCCATGTGTCTATTACTAGCTTGTTTGATTCTTTGTTCTTAGAAAAAATTATTAGAAATGGCAAATAATGATGTCAACATCGCACACAACATTGAGGCCCAAGGAAATCAGCCTCAGCATGAAGATTCCATCAGCGATACCCGCAACGAGGGGGATGAGGCCACGCCGGTCCACGACGAGCAATATCCATGACATGTTCGAGAGACGACTCCTGATAATGATGAAGACGAGCACGTCATTGAAACAGTAAGGATCCTGAGGGGGCAACAAAGGGCCATTATGGGCCATCGCTCGCTGCAGGATGAGGTCATGACGGAATTAAGGCAGGTGTTGTCGGGTGCTTCCAAAAATGCGAACGGACGAGGTCCAGTTCCTCCCAGTGCTCCCGCAAATCAAATAATGCAGAGGGTCAATAACAACACGCCGAGGGGTGAGGTCGGCTTTGACAGGGCCGGGGGAAATGGTAGTGATCCGGTAACAACAATGAGAATGATCCCTTTAAAGTCGAACTCGTGCGGTTTATGAGGGAAACAAACGTCAAAATGGATCAAATTCCAATTGCACCACCAGTATTAAAAGGACCGGATACAAAGAAGTACACCCAACTGCCATTTAAACCGAGCGCGGCACTAGAGTTGATCCCGAAGCGATTCAAAATGCCAAACGTGCCGAAGTATGATCGGACTTCAGATCCTCAAGACCATATCACCACCTATACAATGACGGTGAAGGGAAACGATTTGGTTTCGCACGAGATTAAGTTAGTTTTGTTGAAGAAATTTGGTAAAGCCTTCACGAATGGGGGTCCTGACATGGTATTCACTCTTGTCCAACCATTCTATAGATTCCTTCGAGATGCTCACAGACTCTTTCATTAAGGCCCATGCCGGGGCAAGAAAGGTATAGGCCTGAAAGGCCGACATATTCAAGATTGCACAAGGAGAGTCCGAATTGTTGCGAGAGTTCGTGACCCGATTCCAGAAAGAAGGATGTTGCACCCGGATGTACCAGACGAATGGGCCGCATAAACATTTACTAAAGGGTTGAGTTCGAAGTTTTGATGCTTCCCAGAAATTGAAAGAAAGTCTGCTTGAATTCCAGGAAACAACATGGGCGGATGTTCACAACCGGTACGAGTCAAAGATTAGAGATAAAGATGACCAGCTCGGTTTTCTGGTGTCAACCAAAGGCCGAGAGCAGGAGAAGAATAAGGAGAAGTTGAAAGATGATTTCGACACAGCTCGACGGTCTTCAAGGGGTCGATTTTTTCCCTTTGAGCGGGCTGAAGGACGCGACAGAGGTTTTCGATCGGCAGATAGATTCGCTACCTGTCACACCTCCTTTTTTACACACACCACCCGAAGGGATAGTGCATAAGGGAGTTTTTCCAATTAAAGTGACATTATTCGAAATGGGATTATTTATTTATCAGAGTCGCCACTTGGGATAGTGTATTTGGTGTCCCAAGTCACCGGTTTATTTTGAATCCCAAATAGAGGAAAATTTCGACTTTCTTTGTGAAATCTGCAAACCAGAAATTCTGAATAAGGAATTCTGTTAACCCGGGAGAAGGTGTTAGGCACCCCCGGATTTCGTGGTTCTAGCACGGTCACTTAAACTATTACAACTGGCCTATTATCTGATTTTAATACATGTTCAAACCTATAGTGCAATTTTAAATTATTTACCGCTTTTAATTAATTTTAAGGAAGATGGAACGTCGTCTAAAACATGTTTTTGGATCGCGTCACATGAAATGCACCCGCAATCCGAAACACATTTTATTCAACGTTTTAGGATTTGGATTTGGGTCACATGAAATGCACACCCGAGTTTAGGAAGATAATATTATTAAATAACGCGCCTAAAGCAACTAACGCGTTGTTAACTTTGCGAGGGCCATGAAAATTTGCTAAATGGCACGCCTCTAATTCTAAGTATTTTAAAAGGAAATAATTAAAGAGGGCCACGCATTTGTGATTTTGTTTGGTGCGGCGCACCTCAACTTTATTTTAAAGGATGTCCTAACTAAAGCTCAGGAGGGTCATGAACTATTATTATCTATGATGATTCAATTCCTATTCTAACTAAGGGACTTAAATAATTAACACTAGCCATAACTAAAGTTCTAATTAATTAATTAAAGGGCTATTAATCATATGAGCAAATAAAGAGACAATTAATTTTAAGAAAGGGCCAACAGTTGAAAATCAAATTGGGCTAGACATGAGGCCCAACAGCCTGTTGTGGCTAATAAGACCAATCCGTTTCCACTCATATGGATTCGTGGTCCAAAGCCCATGGGATGGCCCAAAACGTTAAGAGCTAAATCTGAATCGACTCAAGTTCGAATCACCATTCACACACATAGTATATGAAATCAAAATACTGACACAAACCCTTGAGAAAACGAGTGCAAAGCAGACCACTGAATTTTCCAGTTTTTGATTTTTAAAATCAATTCGATTCACAGTTTTTTTTAGCACTCAAGAACCCAGGTAAAAATTAGGCAATACTAAACTAGCATGTTACTGAAATGATTGACTCAAAATTCACCCCTTTGTCCATGCGATGTACAAACCAAATTCTAATTAAACTTAACAACTTTGCAAAAGTACTTAGGTCCAAATAAGAGGTCCAGACTCACGTTCATATTCAAGCCAAACACATGCTGATGAACTAATTAATGAGATGTTGTAGAGACTAAATGAAACACATTCATTTTTTCTGAACCTTCGTTTCTAAAACAGAACAATTCAACTATATTCTAATTCTGATTTAACACATTCTCAAGGTGCTTGTTCACATATTAAAACTGAAAAAATAAACCATTGAAACACTTATCTACATGATCACATGGATGACTTAACTTTAGACATACTCCTTTCAACAATACGTATCTAGAAGCTGGCCTATACGCTGATTGTCAGATAGACTAGTGTTCAAATCTCATGGACATATACCACTTCCAAGCAATGCTTGAACAACTAAGTTAATACCACCACAACAGTCCATGTTCAGAACATGTATAAAGAAGTATGAGAAGATCAAGCTAATCTAAACAACTTTAAAGGTGCAGAAACATTGAATAACAACTATTTTGGTATAAATCTCTATTCAAATGAACTGATCTTCACTTTCATCCATTTTTCATACATTGAAGGTGAGATGAATACCTGGAAAAGAATAGAGATAAAGAAAAGCTAAGAATCAGTGGGTTCAGCTCAATGCAAAGCAGCAGCAACACAACACAGGTATTAGCCCAGGAATAAACAAGGAATGATCAACTTTGAAGCAATTTCGAACCAGCAACGGTATTCAATAAAGTCCAGCAATTAAAAATCAACCCAAAAATGACCTAAGCACTTGAACACCAAGCAGATTCAACTCATTTTAAACCTTCAGTTGCTCATGATTATTTCAGAATGAATATCTCAGGAATTTCAAGGATTTTCTTTAATAGAACAGTGACTTTTTGAGGTTTTCAACTGCCTATATTTCTCTACTTTTTAGCTCTTAAAATCTGATCTTGCAAGGCAAGAATGGCCTGCCTTTATAGGCAAGCAATTAGGGCAGCACTCAAGGTTTTATTTCCCCCTTAGGTCCCTGATTTTATGACTTATTTATCAAGTTAGCATCTGAAAATTAACTAAAGGCCCTTGCTAGAAGCTTCTAGGGATTTCTCAGGCAGTTAGGGAAAGATTCCCTGAACTCTATTCCCTAATTTACCCTTAGGCAGCCTGCTATTTACCTTTTACCCCTTCCCTTGAGACCCCTCTAGTTTTTTTAGATTGACAATTAAACCCTAAACCCCTTGAAATACGACAAACAGGATTAATCAAACACTAGGGCTTCAAACAGATCAAACTATGAACAATTCTTAAAATAAAAATGCAGAAATTTAACAATTGAACATGAATCAAACACACAGCACTCACAGGATCATTTAACGAGTAATTTAAACAAACCTAAACCTAAATTAAGCAACACAGAACATTCAAACTTGTTAACCATTAAAACAAAACATAAAGGTCGAGATTCAATAGTTTGATTAACAGGAGAAACAGGCACAAAAATTAATTCAAACCTAGAATCTGAACATAAACTTCAAATCAAAGGAAAGGGGTGAGGAAGAAGATGAATCGAACTTGAAAGAAAAATTAAAAGAAGTGAAGAAGTGCTTACCTATTTGGAAAGACTCGAGACGGACATCACACCATTGATTTCGTCCCCAATAATGTCACCCACTTGTTCTTAGTAAGAACAAGTAAGTAGCATTATTGAGGGAAGAAACCTTGAAAATTAACCCCATGCCTGAGACAGACCCTTATGCATCGATTTAGGGGTTAGCGCTCTGGAACCCCAGATTTGACATTCGAGTAATTTTGGGGGTATTTGAGGGGAATTCAATGTGGATTTAGGATAAGGGAGATGAGGAGATTGTAGGGTGTGATTTTGAGGCGGTTTGGGGGTGGCGCCGCCACCGGGGAAATTAGGGCGGTGCTAGGGTTCGTGATTTCAAACTCAGATTCAAGGAAATCTGAGCATATTCGAATGAAGTTGGTTGTGGATTGGGGATGTGGAGGGGAAGAGGAATTTAGGGTGTGATTTTGGTGGTCGTTGGAGACTCGCTTCCGCCGTAGGCGATTTCCGGCGGCGGTAGACGGCGGAGACGGTGGGGGGGAACGATGGCGGCTAGGGTTTCTCTAGGGTTTGGGGTGAGAGTCGGGAGACGAGAGTGGGTAGGGGGTCACGTTTGGACACTCTTATACCTGAAGACCCCAGCTTCAGGACCGTCCGATCAAGAAACCTCGACGGTCCTGATCTGTCGCCAATGAAACGGGGTTGTTTGGGGGTAAAGGGTGACCGGACCGGTTCAGGGGGTTTTGGGTCGGGTATTTTGGTGGGTTTGGACGGGTTAAAGGGGGTTTTTGGCTGATTGGGCTGGGGAGTTGATAAAAACTGGCCCAAAATACAAATTCCTTTTTAATTCCTTTCCTTTTCTTTTCTTTTTTTTTATTTTCAAATTTATTAAATACAAAATTAAACAAAACAAAAACCTGATTACGACTAAACTAAAAAAAACTAATTGCTTCCCCAAAAATTAATTAAGTCCTAAATTAAAAGAAAACTATAACAAATTCGAAAAAATTAAAAAGTAAAAATGCAAAAATAAACTATTTTTGGTATTTTCTTTCATTTTTTTTAACATTAAATGACTTATTAGCCTAAAAATATAAAATAGAACCCTAAATGCAAATGCAATATTTTTGTATTTTTTTTATATATTATCTAAATTAAACATGCACACAAAAATGCAAACAAACATGGAAATTACGCAATTAATTCCTAAAAAAAATCAAATAATTAAAAGAAAATTCCTAAATCTAAGAATTCTGTAGGAGTAAATCATGCGAGGGAAAAATCACGTGCTCACACTACCGATAGGAGAAATGATCGCGGCCGGAATAATAGGTCATTGAAGGACAAGGAGGCATCGGGTTCTAGAGATTCTTCCTACCCTAGGCTTTCTGAATACAAATTCTACATCAGCATAGTAAAGCTGGTGTCGTCTATGAGTAACATTGAAGAAGCACGGTTCCCGAAGCCAATGAGGCATGATCCCAACCAAAGGGATCCTAATTTGTGGTGCGAATACCATGGAACCAACGGTTACTAGACAAAGGATAGTCGGCATCTGCGCGAGGAGGTGGTGACATTGCTGAAAAATGGTCATCTCAGAGAATGTTTAAGCGACTGGGCTAAAAACAACTATGGTCGCAACCGTGGTAATGAATAACCTTCAAAAGTAGGATATGATCCGCAATGTTTGACGATCAACATGATTTTCGGGGGGAACGAGATTAATGGTGTAACATTTTTGGCGACAAAAAAGACGAAGATGTCGGTGACCCACAGTAAGAGACTCCGGGAAGTCGCTGAGGACGACATTACTTTTATGAAGGAAGACGCAGATGGACTATTACTGTCGCACAACGATGCATTGTAATCTCCTTAAATATCTTAGATTTTAAAATTAAACGTGTTTTGGTGGACTTAGGAAGTTCGGCCAATTTCATCGAATGGAGGGTGTTGGTGCAAGACAAGATCATCGGAAGTATCATTCTGGTCACAAAACTCCTCGCTGGATTCAACCTAGCAAGCATGACAACCCGAGGAGAGATCTTTCTTCCCACAAATGTCGAGGGGGTGATGAAGACGACCCTCTTCGAGGTGGTGGATGGCGATATGGGCTATAATATTATCCTAAAGAGGTCGTGGTTGCACGAGATGAAGGTTGTGCCACATATCATCAGTTGCTAAAATTCCCAAATCCCAAGGGAATTAAACAAATAAGAGGTAACCAACCGGCAGCAAGGGAGATGAATGCAATCTCGGTTTCTAGTAGAAAAGGGAAGGAGCACGTGGCATAGCAATTACATGAACTGGCATCTGATCTCGAGCCGAGCGAAGTCAACCAGGGGGAGGAGTCACCGGAATCCTATCATGTACCAAGATACATCCAAGTACCGAAAGAAACGGACGCAACAAAATCCACAACGGAAGAACTTGAACAAGTTTCATTGTTGAAAAGTTCTTGGAGAGGAAGTTCCACTTGGGGACCAGAGGCGGATGCAAATAGTAGTTATGGGTACAATTGAACCCATAACTTTCGACGCGGAGTAGAAATTTATGTGTAAAACTTCATTAAAATTGCAAGAATGTAATAGATTTGAACCCATAACTTTAAAAATATAATGGGTTCAATGTTAAGAATCTTAAAAGTTGAACCCATAGAGTTCAAATCCTGGATCCGCCTATGTTAGGGACAGGATTACACACCGAGCTCAGGTCTGGGTTTATCGAATTTCTTAAATTTTATGTCGATTATTTTGTGTGGTCGCATGCGGATATGACAGGTATCCTGCCAGAAGTGGTCTTGCACAAACTAAGTCTGGATGCCAACATCCCTCCGGTAAGACATAAAAAACGTCCTATTGCCGAGGTCAGAAACAAATTCGTCAAAGAAGGGGTAACCCACTTGCTTGATATCGGTTCAAGCTGAGAGGTAAAATATCCTAATTGGCTAGCTAACGTAGTAGTAGTTCCAAAGAAGAATAATAAATTTCGCATGTGTATAGACTACAAAGATTGAAATAAGGCGTGCCCAAAAGACTCGTTCCCACTGCCAAATATCGATCAAATGATTGATGCGACGGCCGGGCACGAGTTAATGAGCTTCCTCGATGCTTACCCCGGGTATAACAAAATCAATATGAACCCGGAGGATCAGGAAAAAACTTCGTTCAAAAAAAACTTTGGCACATATTGCTACAATGTGATGCCTTTCGGGCTCCAGAACGTCGAATCCACCTATCAGAGGCTCGTGAACAAAATGTTTGAGAAACAAATAGAGTATGGAGGTTTACATATATGATATGCTGGTTAAGTCTTTGAACATAGGTGATCATCTTAAACACTAGCAAGAAACCTTTGACATCTTAAAGAATCATAACATGAAGTTCAACCCCGAAAAATGTGTGTTCGGGGTCAACTCTGGTATGTTCTTGGATTCTTGGTGTCACAAAGGGGAATCGAGGTTAACCCCTACAAAATTAAACCCATCGAAGACATCCCGAACCATCTATCAAGCGCGAAAGAGGTTCAAAGGCTGACAGGGAGACTGGCCGCTTTGAGCAGATTCATTTACAAGTCTTCGAAGAAATGCCATCATTTCTTTTTACTACTCAAAAAGAAGAAGAACTTCGAATGGACCCTGCAGGCTTTGAGGGATTTGAAAAGGTATTTGTCAAGTCCTCCATTGTTATCAAAATCGGAGGAAGGCGAACAATTGTTGATCTACTTATCGGTCTCTGAGGTAGCGGTAAGTGCCGTTTTAGTCCGTGAGGACAAAGGTACGCAATCTCCCATTTATTATGTAAGTAAAATTTTGACGGGAGCAGAAACTCGCTACCTATATCTGGGAATTTGGCCTTAGCCCTCGTAGTCGCCGCTCGAAAGCTAAGGCCTTATTTCAAATATGATTGCTTTGGTGACCACTTTTCTCCTGCGGGATATTCTTCATAAACCTGAACTCTCAAGTAGGCTGGCCAAGTGGGCAGTCAAGATGATTGAATTCGACATAGAATACAAACTTAGGACTGCGATTAAGTCACAAGTTTTGGCCAACTTTGTGGCCGATTTCAGTCTAGAACTTTTACCCTTGACTACCAAAGAAGTGATAATGGTGTCAGAATCTACATTAGGAGATTAGATCTTGTTTACAGATGAAGCTTCCAATGTGAAGGGGTCCAGGCTCGGCATAGTGTTAACTACGCCCTCGGGAGAAACCCTAAGGTATGCCATAAGAATTGTTCCTCTGACTAACAATGACGCAGAGTATGAAGCTTTGATTGCAGGGCTCGAATTGGCCCGGGGACTGGACTCCGAGGTCATAGAAATCAAATGCAACTCCCAATTGGTGGTAAATCAGGTCTACAGGATCTTCGAAGCCAAATAGGAACATATGCAATAATACGTAATGAAATTCCAGGCTCTGCTTGCTCGGTTCCAGGAATGTCAATTACACACATCCCGAGGGAAGAGAATGCGGACGCACAAGCACTAGCCAAACTGGGTTCATCCATGAAAATAAAGGGATCGGACTCTGGTACGGTTTTACAACTCATGCACTCGGTACTGGATGCAGATAGCTATTGCAAAGTAAACACGACCAATTTGGTCTGGGGCTGGAGAAACGAGATCATTGACTATCTGAGCACGAAAAATTGCCTAATGATCCTAAGGCATCTCGGGAACTGTACACTAAAGCAGCTCAATACAGCTTCAAGGAAGGTCAATTGTATATAAGATCTTTCCAAGGCCCGTTGGCCCGATGTTTTAGAGCCTCTGAAGCTAACTATGTTATGCGAGAAGTCCACAAAGGGATCTGCGAAAATCACTCAGGCGCGGATTCCTTAGTTTTAAAATTAATTAGGGCATGATACTATTGGCCCTGGATGGAGCAAGACGCCAAGGCTTATGTTCAAAAATGTGATAAATGTCAATGGTACGCATCGTTGGTACATCAACCGGCAGAGCCAGTGTACTCCGTTTTGTTACCATGGCCGTTCATGAAGTGGGGGATGGATATCGTTGGACCACTATCACCGACCCCCGGCAAGGTAAGATTTCTTTTGATTTTAATTGACTATTTTTCTAAGTGGGTTGAAGCAGGTCCTTACCAGAAGATCGACGAACGTGAAGTGGTAAATTTCTTGTGGGAAAATATAATTTGCAGGTTTGAGATACCAAAAGAGATAGCCTGCGACAACGGGCCACAATTTATAGGCACAAAGGTCACAAAGTTTCTTGAGGACTTGAAAATCAAAAGGATAACATCATCACCCTATCATCCGAGCGCAAACGGTCAAGCACAATCAACAAACAAGGTGATTATAAAAAATCTCAAAAAGAGATTGGCAGTAGCTAAAGGTAAATGGCCTGAAGAGCTGCCAGGAGTATTATGGGCGTACCGAGCAATGGCCAAATCGAGCATGGGGGAGACTCATTTCTCTCTTGTGTACGGAGTAGAAGCCTTGATCCCGGTGGAAGTAGGAGATACTACCCTGAGATATTTTTGGGCGAACGAAGAAACAAATAATGAAGCAATGTTGGTCAATTTGGAGCTGCTCGTTGAACGCATGGAGTTGGCGCATATAAGGATGGCAGCCCAAAATAATAGGATAGAAAGATATTACAATCAAAGAGCGTACCTCCGTTATTTCAAAGTAGGAGACTTGGTGTTAAGGAAAGTAACTCAGAACACCTAGGAACTCAATGCGGGGAAGCTAGGTCCGACATGGGAAGGCCCCTACCGGGTTTCAGCTGTCACCAGGAAAGGGTCACACGAATTGGAAAATCAAGACGGCGAAAAGTTGCCGAGCACCTAGATTGTGGCACACCTCAAGAGATACTATTACTGATGAGCCTCGCCTATACTGAAAGTATGTGCTGCACTCTTTTTTCCTTCGTCTAGTGATGATAGGCTATAATTACGTATTTTAGTCGATTATTACACTCTAATTTACTGCACTTTAATTGAGTTTGAGCTTTAATCGCTAGTGTTTTGCACTAATGGTGTGTTTTATGACTTGTAGGAGTGATTCCGAGCTATGTAGATGTTATGGAATGAATTAAAGTGACTTGGAGCTTTGAATTCTGAGTAAAAGTTCAAGGAATTAAGCCGGGTTCGTGTTTGGGGGTCAACTTTGATAGTTAAGAACAAACGAAGACTCGAGTAGGCATATTGTGCACTGTCTAGTAAAATACACATAACATTTTGCTCAGAATTCTATTTGGGCTCCACAATATATGGTTGGAAAGCTAACTCAAAGGGCTACAATGTTTTAATTTTTTCCAAATTCTAATCGGAACAGAGTGAAAAATGCGCGTCAATAGCGCGGTTGCGCTCAGGCCGCGCTCGTCAGGCAGAACACTGGGCCACTAGCGCGACCACTAGCGCGACCGCGCTAGTCAAACCCGGGAAAAGTGTCCTTTTTCACATTGGAGAAGGTATAATTGTGAGGGCCCAACCCTACTTGGTATATATACATGGAAAAACGGTATTTTGAGGGGGTTGGACATACTTTTGACACAAAGCCGCCGTGGAGGCCGGAATTCATCGGGTTTCATCTTTTCTTCCACCAGACTTAGTAATTTTTATGTTTCTTTGTATGATTTGTTGTTTTGCTACCGTGTCTATGTGGAGCTAAACTTCACGTTCTAGGGTTGTGGTTCTTTCATGACTATTGTTATTCGAATATTGATTTTGATTGCTTAGTTTATCATATTGGTTTATTTATTTAATCCTACACTTAATTATTTGATTGCTTGATCACCAATTGAATACTATCTACGAATCTTGAATTGAACTCGAAAGTGGGAATTCTAGATTGCATATAGGATTGAGTAGAGCAAGTTCTTGAACCTGGGCATCGGGGAACGGATTCGCAATTAGGATAGACATATACCTAATTGCCTTGCTTGGTTGAAATACAGGAATTATAAATGCGTTCTTGTTGATTCTAACTCCATAGACATATAGGCGTTAGGTTAGCTTGAATAGGCGAGTAAGAACTCGACAGATTCATATGAGCAATATTAACCCTGTCAACCAATAAACTCGATAAATTAGTTAGTCAATTCAATTGAAGAATACAATAGGAATGTTAGATAGCCCATAATCCTAGATCGTTTTCATTACATTGATATCATAAAAATCTACTCTTCCTCTGTTTAAAGTTCATTATTTATATTTCTTTATTTAATTAGTATAGAATCAAATACTTCTAGGTTTAATTCTTGTATAGATAATTAGGATAGTCTAATTTAGTTAATAGTTAATCACAAGTCCTCGTGGGAACGATACTCTACTCATTACTTTATTACTTGACAATCACGTGCACTTGCGTGAGTGCGTTTGGCCGCAACAAGTTTTTGGCGCCGTTGCCGGGGACTTAAAAATTAACTATTTTTCTAAATTATACTTTTACTTTTATCTTTACAAGTTTTTTTTCCTTCTCTTTTTGTAAATATTTTTAATTTTATAACTATTTGACTTTTCTCCTAGTGTGTTTCTAGTTCTCTCAACATGACATCTGGGAGGTCTGAATTTGAATATGGGAGTAAGGGTTGGTATTGGGACTTATATTTTCGATTAGGCGAATATGCGGAACGACGTTGTCTTCTGACAATGTTGGTGAATGATTGGTCTAAGGAGAGAGATGAATTTGCCCATAAAATTGATAATTTTTGCTTGGTTGTACATAACTTAGATGCAAATTTGAGTACAAAAGTTGATGCGTGTAACGCCCAACAATTTAATAATGAGTTGTGTGCAGCTGAAAAAAATCTTCTAGACCAAATTGAGGAGATAAAACGAGAATACCAATCACTAGACCCTGTTTTTCTTGATGATGCCAATATTGAGAAGAGTGCTCTAGAGTCATGTGAGAGAGTAGATAACATTACTTTGGGAGACTTGAGTGTGTGTATATATTGAGATGTAAATAATAGTACAATTCATGAGTTAGGGCGTAATAAACCTCATTCCAATTATTTTTCTACATTGTGTTTAGATAGTGAAATACTAATCAAGCCATCTGAGCCTATGGGGGAGTCAAAGAGTGAGGATGAGAGTGCCTATATTCTTGAATTTGTTATGCCAGAAAGCAAAAATTATATTCTCCATCTAAAGGCCAAGAAGTGCACAGTGAAAAAATTATTACTTGGCCCGGTTATCATTATAGCCCCACCAAGGAGCATAGTCGCATACTGGATGTCATGTTAGGGGTAAAATTTATAAGTTCAAGGTGGAGGAAAAAGTGGTTTACGTCGTGCCGCGACGTTAAATTAGGCGCTTGTTGGGAGGCAACCCAACTTTACTGCTTTCTTTTATTTATGTCTATTTTATTATTTTTATTATTTTTGTAGTGTTGTTTTATTTTGTAGGATTTTGAGCATAGGGAGCAAAGCCACAGGAAGTGTGCAAAAGTGAGCCATATGGTTAGAGCTTAGTGTGGGGTGCCCGCACAAAGGACTGTACCTGGGAGAAGTCTGAGTATCCCGTGAGCTGCTAATGCTTCGGCCTTTGGCCTACCAGGGAGTCTCTTTTACCCTCTTGTTATTTTCAGTGTGCATTGAGGACATTGCACAATTTTAAGTGTGGGGTGAGGAGATTGTCTGGGTGATTTTCTGTGCTGTGTTAGCTTAGTTATAGTACTCGTTCTTAGTGTAGTAATTTTTTTAAAAAAAACAAAAACAAAAAAAAAACGAAAAAAAAAAATCGAAAAATTTGGACTTTTCCCGGCGATGGATTTTGTGGACAGCTTTCTTGAGGATTAAAGTCTAAACGAAAAAATACAAAAATATATCTTTTAGCTTTCTTTAGGTAGTAATAATCCCCCGTGATTTTTCTTTGTGCCTCGGTTCTTTTCCATGGGATGTAGTTTGAACCGGGTAGTTTTTTCTTTTAGAGTAGTTTAGGGAATAAATTGGAGGAAGAAAGATGAGATAAACCTAGGCGCCCTTGACTTGTTTGATAATAGCATATTTAGGCTTTAGCATGTGTAGTATCTTCTCTATGATTTTAAATTATTGATGATGCCTTACTTAGTTGGATAGCATGTTTTGTAAAGCCTATGTCTCATTTACTTGACTTATGTAACTTTGTGCTTAATGCTTAATATCTCGTGGCTTTGTGAATACTCAAATTTGTTGAGAGTCGGAATGGGATTGTCCTTAGTGAGTCATGTGCCATGTGTGGTGAGGTTTTTGTGTAGTCTATGTATTGTACTTGTGTCTAGAACTTGCCCGGTTTGTGAGTCGAAGCGAAATTTTAGGTGATGCTCGGTTTGAAAAATGATTTTAGGCTTTCTTTGATCTTTTGAGCTTATTGCTTATCACAAATAAAATTTATCCTTAGTTAACCCTTTTGAGCCTATAGACTTTTATTTGGCACCCACATTACAAGCATATACCCTTTTTGTTCTTAAATTGACATTGTTTTGATCCCTTTTCCTCTTAAAGCACTTTTAATTGTGAGCTGAACGCTAAAAGAAGTAAGAAGGGACTAAGTGTGGGGTGGCTTTTGAGTGGAACCAATAAAAGAAAGAAAGGTGCACTTATTTTGTAAAATAATACACCACTAGAGGAAATTGAAAAAGAAAAAAAAAGAGAGAAGAGAAAAATCTGGAAAAAAAGAAAGAAAAATATGGATAAATAAATTGTTGTCTTGTTCTTGCTAGTGGGTATGAATTAAAGTAGCACTTAAAGAAGAAGGGAACGTTTTTGGGGGTGAAATTATTTGTCAAATTGAAGTAGATTCAAGAATTTGAGCTTAAAGTTGATTTTGTGATGTGTTAAAGTGCTTAGGAGGGTGAGTCACTATTCCTATAATATATCCTGTCCGTCCCTTCGCCCACATTACAACCATGAAAAGTCCTAATTGATTTTAGATCGAGCGATCCTCCATTAGTAGAGATTTACATTAAGGGCAAGCCTATGGTGCCAATTGCATGCATGTGACTTCTTTTGTGAGAGTGAGAGATTTTATTGATATATGTGAGTCCTTAAAATATATTTGAGCATTTTATTTGAACGTATGGATTCAACTTACTCTCTTGTTCTTGTTGTGAGGGCACATGGTTTCACAAGGGATAGTTAACGTTATTTAACTTCTCTATATGATGTTGGGTGTTCAAGCCATGAGTGCATCGTGACATTGAGCTGGTTTTTGAGGCTAGGATTGTTGTGAGCATAGTGTCTTTGTTTGAATATTTTTGAAGAATGACATAAGTAAAGGGAAGTGTATGATGATTGCATATGCTAGAGTTTAATTGTTGCTATCAACCATAATCATTGGTGTAGTGTGCTTCGAATATGTTAAGTGCTCATAGATAGATTAAATTTTTGGTTGACTCGAGGACGAGCAACGTTTAAGTGTGGGGTGTTGATGATAGGTTATAATTACGTATTTTAGTCGATTATTACACTCTAATTTACTGCACTTTAATTGAGTTTGAGCTTTAATCGCTAGTGTTTTGCACTAATGGTGTGTTTTATGCCTTGTAGAAGTGATTCCGAGCTATGTAGATGTTATGGAATGAATTCAAGTGATTTGGAGCTTTGAAGTCTGAGTAAAAGTTCAAGGAATTAAGCCGGGGTCGTGTTTGGGGGTCAACTTTGATAGTTAAGAACAAACGAAGACTCGAGTAGGCATATTGCGCACTGTCTAGTAAAATACACATAACTTTTTGCTCAAAATTCTATTTGGGCTCCATAATATATGGTTGGAAAGCTAACTCAAAGGGATAAAACTTTTATGTTTTACGTTTTCCCAAATTCTAATCGGAACAGGGTTAAAAAAGCGCGTCAATAGAGCGGTCGCACTCAGGCCGCGCTCGTCAGGCAGAACACTGGGCCACTAGCGCGACCGCGCTAGTCAAACCCGGGAAAAGTGTCCTTTTTCACATTGTAGAAGGTATAATTGTTAGGGCCCAACCCTACTTGGTATATATATATGGAAAAACGATATTTTGAGGGGGTTGGACATACTTTTGACACAAAGCTGCCGTGGAGGCCGGAATTCATCGGGTTTCATCTTTTCTTCCACCAAACTTAGTAATTTTTATGTTTCTTTGTATGATTTGTTGTTTTGCTACCATGTCTATGTGGAGCTAAACTTCACGTTCTAGGGTTATGGTTCTTTCATGACTATTGTTATTCGGATATTGATTTTGATTGCTTAGTTTATCATATTGGTTTATTTATTTAATCCTGCACTTAATTATTTGATTGCTTGATCACCAATTGAATACTATCTACGAATCTTGAATTGAACTCGAAAGTAGGAATTCTAGATTGCATATAGGATTGAGTAGAGCAAGTTCTTGAACCTGGGCATCGGGGTACGGATTCGCAATTAGGATAGACATATACCTAATTGCCTTGCTTGGTTGAAATACAGGAATTATAAATGAGTTCTTGTTGATTCTAACTCCATAGACATATAGGCGTTAGGTTAGCTTGAATAGGCGGGTAAGAACTCGACAGATTCATATGAGCAATATTAACCCTGTCAACCAATAAACTCGATAAATTAGTTAGTCAATTCAATTGAAGAATACAATAGGAATGTTAGATAGCCCATAACCCTAGATCGTTTTCATTACATTGATATCATAAAAATCTACTCTTCCTCTGTTTAAAGTTCATTATTTATATTTCTTTATTTAATTAGTATAGAATCAAATACTTCTAGGTTTAATTCTTGTATAGATAATTAAGATAGTCCAATTTAGTTAATAGTTAATCACAATTACTCGTGGGAATGATACTCTACTCACTACTTTATTACTTGACGATCACGTGCACTTGCGTGAGTGCGTTTGGCCGCAACATCTAGTTTTTTTCCCAATTGGGTTTTTCTGGCAAGTTTTTTAATGAGGCAGCAACGGAAAGCATATTACGAAGTAAGCTTCAGCAGCAGAAATAAGACCTTTAAATGACAAGGCACACAAGCAAAGAACCACTACGGAGTAGTTAGATAGTCTTCTGTTCTATAGCAAAGTTCCTACCGGAAGTATAGTTTGCTGTCGTACAAAGATTACCCGACCATTCACAAGTGCAAGACACTGGGAGATTGTTAGATAATCTTTGGCTCGATAGCATAAATTCCTAAGGGGAAGTGAAGTTTGCTATCAAACTGAAGATTATCTAGCAATTCACTAGTGGAATCCTCAAAGGTGCAAAAACTTCTAGTATTTAAATTTGCATTCTTAGCATTCGAACACTGGTGGGGGAGTAATATGAGGATACGTCAACAATGACTGCCACATCGACAGAAATACGAAATTCGGAAATATAGTTGTATCATCGGGACTGGGGACTGCCAGCCTGCCCCATAAAAACAAGTTGTACAAGTTAGCCACAAGAAATGTCAATTTCTTTTTAACACAATGAATGCTTATGTGCTTTTGAAAATGGAAGGAATTAAGTAAAGTCCTTTTCTTTTTATCTTGTTTCTTGTCTGAACGATGAATTTATTTTATCATTTGAAAGTCAAACAAGTAATTCAAATGTTAATGTCATAATGAACAGGAGACGTCCTCTTCAAGAGCACCGTAAACATAAGAGGACCCTCTCTTATGAAACCCTCATGTTAAAGGGTTGATTCCAAAAGAACTTATTCCCGAGATGTAAATAATACCCGGGAAAAATGAACCCGAAGCCTCGCATATCTCGGCGTGGAAAACTTGCGAGATTACTTACACAAAAAGGATGCAAAAGGGGAAACTTGCGCAATACTTAAACAAAAAGTACGCAAAGAAAAAAACTTGCACGATTCTTAAACGAAAAGATGCTGCTACACAATAAACGTGCCAAAAATCACAAGTATAAAAGTATGAGAAAGAAAAGAAAGTAAAACCTAGTTATTGCATCTCCGGAACCCGGAGGAAGAGAAGCATCTGCGCCCCCAAGAGAAGTGGATGGGTCCACTGCCGGCTCAATATCTTGGCCTTCACCATTTTGGTCCTCAACATCATCACATTCCACTTCTTCTTCAGTTCTCGAGAACTCGAAACCAGAGCCAGAAGAGTCAGTAGCATTGGGCCGAACCAAAAGACCCCTTTTAGTAGTTGACTCCAGCTCACAAGCCTTAGTGATTTCGGCATCAAAGTCAATAACACCCATTTTGTCCTCTTCCAAGGTTTTTCTCCTCAAGTTGTACATAACATATGTTTTTTCAATGACGAGGGAAGCCGCTCGGTGCTAGAGCTCTTCTTTAAGTCGGTCAACCTCGGCAGAAAGGTTATCCCGCGCGGACCTGGTGGCCCAAAGGCTAACATCATGGTCATAGACAGTGGAGCTGATAACTCTATTGTGCTCAATGGTCCTCTTATTCTTCTCCTCCAACCGGGAATACTTTGCCCCGGAAATAGTAACTTCTTAAGTTTTGGAGTTTAAGAGGCAGCCTCACGACCGGATGCATCAAGAACGACATTATGGACTTCAACCCACTTAGCCTTAGTTTCTTCAAATTGTGCCCTTAACAGGGCAACCTCCTGGTTAAGGGTCAATACTTCTTGCTCGCTTTCCTATAACCGAGTCCCCAACTCAGCGGCCTCAGCAACTCGTGCTTCTAGTTCTGAAAGGCGAGCAACAATCTGAACTCGCTCAGCCAAAATTTGATCCCGCTCGGAGGAAAGTTCCTCCTTATCACGAATCAACCTTTGAAGACCCTCAGAACCAAGGAAGTTGGCCTGCAAAACAAAAATGAAAACTCAAAACCCTGCCATAACAAAGATAGAAGAAACAACAGAGGAAACAAAGACTATACTACCACTGCGTTGTGCATAGCATTGTTCAACAAACACTCTCGAGAGAGAGTTTGTATTTTATCCCTAACTTTTTTCTGAAGCCAAAGGCTTTAGATAATTAGCAAGTTTCACTGGTTGGGATAACAAATAGCATCCGATAGAGGCGAGAGGGTGACGCTCATCCTCCTTTGGGGATCTTTGGAGGGGGCAGCATAATTTTGCCCCAGACTCCCCCATGAACTGGGGACTGGGGAAGAGGGGCATCCTCTTCTTAGGCAAATGCGACCGGCGGGGATGATGTAGCAGTTGCCGGCGGCGAAGGTAGAGTTGGTTAAGAAAGGGATGAAGCTGATGGAGTTGTAGGTTGAGAAGCGGCTGCGACAAATGCAATGCTGGTTGTTGGTTGCTCATCAACCAAAGACGAAAGAGACCCGGTACTCAGCCTCACGGTATCGGACACAGTGGCTGGGACTCGAAAGCGGGAGTTAGCATTTTCCACCATATCATACTCCCCCCTGAGCATCTAGGCATCGTCCTCGGTTGGTATAACTAACTCAACAGATTGAGCATTATGTTGAGCTGATAAATGTCATTGTCATCTATGTAGAGAAGCCCCCTCATCACTAGCTCCTCCATCAAGTTCGATCACCACAATTTCTGTGACCGCCTCGTGCGCAGCGCCCATCACCACAACATCCGGGGATGGCTCGGGTGCCGCATTCTTTGCTTCTTTTTATTTTTTTCCCCGATCGCGGAGGAGCGCCGTCTTTTTTGTTGCATGTTCTCCGACTGGGGACTCTAAGAAGAAGAACTTGCACCAGAAGCAATCCCGGAGATACCTGTTCGGGTAAAAGCCTCTTGCAATAGCCCCACCGTGTCAGCACGATTAGACAAAATGGTCCTCCTCGGGGACGACAACTGAGCCCTAGGGTAGACCTGAATTCAACAAGAGAAGAAGGTTAATCAGCTTTCTTATACGAAAGGTAAAAACAAGATGAGTTCAACCTACCATGATTTTTGGCCTTCTACCCACATTTAAGGGCTAGTTCTTTCCACGTACGGGTCTCGGGCGTAGTAACATCCAAAATTTTTTGGACCCACTGGTCCAAGCCTTCAACCCTCAGTGGAGTCCACCGAGTTGCTGAAATAAGTGAAAGAAGAAGAATTAGTAACAACATGGGATGATCTTTAATTAGAAAAAGAGACAAACGGTGAACTTACGAGTACAGTTCCATAATTCCGGAAAGGATGGATCCGTGGTAGGAATGATGTCCCTGGTTGCAACTACAACGAACTATTCTATCCACCCACAGTCATTGTCACCATCCATGCTGGTTGGTAGAGCATGGATGCCACGTTTGCTGAAATTTATCATTCCCCTATGGAAAATCATGAGGGAATAAAGGTTCATTAATCATGCCAGGGTTAGCTCTTCTCCCATCTCTTGGCACAGACGCTGAAGACAAGAGAAGGACTTACTTGGGCCAAGCATACCTGGTAGCAGATGCAGAACTCCACGATAACGGAGTCAAGCTCCCCGCTTAAAGAAAATGGCCCCAAAGTGATGGGATATGTATAAAAATACGTAAAACCCTTCTTGGGTAAAGTTATCCGCTCCGCCAGATCAGGAGGATGATGTTTAAGTTTTGGCAATGATAGTCTTCCTTCACAGCAGGAATGCTTGAAAGACAGATGAAGAAGGATACACGTCAACAGCCCACGTGCGGGGATTAGCAGAAGGGTACTTCTCTTCGAAGTTTTTGGTTATGATAAGGCTCCTTGGAATGATGGTGCTCACCGTTGGAGGAGCATCATCATCAGCTTTACCTTTGTGCTTTGAGGAACTAGGGTTTTTGGAAGAAGAAACCATTTTTATCAGAAGGGAGGAAAAGGTTTTCTCTGAAGAAGAAAGTTGAAGATAAACACGAGTTGAGTAAAGAGAGTTAAAGGGAGTTTGGAAAATAATGAAGTGTAAATGAAGGAGTTTGATGTGTATAAATAAAGGAATGAACAGCTAAAATCGTGGTCATAATTACCTCGATAACAGGCAAAAGTGGTGCTGAATCGTGGGATGACGCGTGTTCGGGGCTTTAAATGCGGAGAGATATGTGCCTAATCAACCGTCAAAAACTTTTCAGAGGGTGTCAGAGAATTTTCCGCCAGAAAAGGTATCTTTACCAACTTCCCGGTGACACAATGTTATGCCACCGGAAAGTAGGGGGACTATCTGTATAGGGTAAAATATGAACATATTTAATGATCGCATGAGAAAGCGACACGTGGAGCCGAAGACAGAAGACAGGCGGTCCCGAAGGCAATAATCTCGCTTGTTATCGGGGAGAATGATATTCATAAAGGCAGAATAAATGCCTGCCATCCAATAGCATTTCATGAAGATTATTCTATATCATTAAGTATACGGTCCGTTACACATAATATGTCATTCACTGCCTACCGTTACACATTCTTCAATGGCCCTCATAATTGTCATTTAAGAGAGGTTTGATCCTAGAACCTTGTTCCCTAGGTGCAACAATAAATAGTGAGCTCTACCATCATGGTAAAGGACACGAATTTTCTGACAAGCGACACTAAATTCTATCAAAAGCTCAATAACCTTTTACTTTCTTGTCTATTACATTGTTCTTATTGCCCCCGGAAGCTCTGCTCCCGGGACCTAGATATCTGCTATTTTATCTCATTTTCAAGGCTAAGTCTTACATTTTTGTCTAATATATTTATCATTTTAGGATCAAATTGATTCACTTGTCTATAAACCACGTATAAATTCAACTGTACCATTTTGTGGGTAAATATAACTTGCTCACTATGCAATAGCTCGCAAAGCACACGGGAGAAGTAAACCGCACTAGGCACGCCCATGCAACGAACTTTGACTGAGCATGCTGCTGGTGAGGGGAATCGATCTTGGTCACTCATGTGGGAAACCACTTACCCAACCAACTCAGCCAACCCTTGCGGGCCGTTATTACTTCCCCTTTTTCATGGCTTTTTTAATATCGTATTCCATTTATATTAACTCTGTTTGTGACTATATTGTCCTTGAGCCGAGGGTCTGTGGGGAACAACTTCTCTGCTTTCACAAGGTAGGAGTAAGGTCTGCATACACACTCTCTTCAACTCAATTGTTGGATTACATTGAGTTTTTTGTTGTTATTGTTGTTGTAAATATGGCTAGAAAAGAAGCAATCTTTATAAGAGTCTAATTCTTCTTAGTTAATCATAATTCATAATAGTCGTCACTTTTTATTTAGCAATTGAATTTTGAATCTCTTAGGTCTATTTGAGATTGTTCTTTTTAATCGTATTCAAAAATGCTTTCTTGTGTCCCTTATTTATGTCGTTTTTTATGCAATTCTACTCTATACTGGAAAGTGACACAAAAATTAAATGTTTTAACGCTGATTATTTTACAAATTCATCATTGCTTTTTGGAGCGAATACTGCCATATTTAATTGTGAAGCAGTGAAAGAAGAGAGCTGGTTGGAAGTAGACGTTAAAGGCACTGACAAGAGAAAAGTCGATAAGATGACACCAAAAGATAAATCAATAGAATAGCGAGTGGTTTGTGAATTTTTGGGGATGCAACTGATATAAATTCTTGTTTTGTTGACAGCTGCAACTATTTTTGACATTTGCATTTAGTGCTATCAGCAAACCAAGTTGGTGAGATATCACTTCCATCCGTAAAACTTAGTTATTAAACAATTATAAATATTTAACTATAATTATTACAGTTATAATATCAACTTGTAAAAACTCATAAACTTTAATTGTTTATCCGTCTTCGTTTGAAAGGACACATAATTTCATGTTTGACCTTTGTTCTAAGAGCGAAGACGCACAAGTTCTCAAAATGGGGCACCAGCACTTACAGAGTCTATTTAATTTGATGTTTGGTACTCAAGTGAGTAATAAATTAAATACTATCAATAAGAGTTGTGGCAGAATAACAAGTACTTATCCATCTTCAGATAAAAAATTTAGATTCAAATTTTTGGTAGAGTCATCTTTATTAAATAACGTTTTATCCCAATGTAAGATTCTTCGACGCGAATTCGAATTTAATTCGATCTCAATATGCTCAAACACTCGGTGAAGAACCAAAAAATAATAATAATAATAATAATAAAACTCAGTACTAATATTTTGTTATTAATGGAGCAGCAGTTCTATTATTCAATATAAAAAAAAAAACCAGTATTAGTAATACGAAGTTTATCTTCCCTATAATGTCCTCGAATGATCAAAATGCCTTTATATTGCGAATAATTAAAATGCAAGGTTAAAGTTGGAACATAAAAAATAACCTTACTGCGAACCTAACATGTAGGTAGTTTTAATTAATTTCAAGTCAATATTTTCAGTTTTACTACTTAGTTTAATCATTACAATAGCGTAGAAATAATTAGAATAGATAGAACCGAAAACTTACAAAGATAAATTGAATAAGGAGGAAACTAATACTTCGCTCTGATTCACTTTATGCGTTATATTTTTTAAGTTTATCTTAAATGAAATATAATATTTTTAAGTAAAAAATAAATTAATTTTAATTTTTTTATTTGACAATGTCATATGATTTGTTTAATATCACAATTAACAAAAAAAATTCTTTCTGTCCTAAACTTCGTACTTAATTAAACGCTATTAAATAAATTAATACGGAGGAAGTAACTAAATTTATTAAAGCAATCAAATACTCAATTTGCAAGTTTGTTTATATTCAGGGGAAAAAGGGACGCGGCAAAATTGACAAATAAAGCAAACTTAACCAATTTATAACGAACTGTTAATATAATTAACTCAACTAAATTTAGTAAATGCTATTAATTCGGACTCGAACGGACGAAGACTGATTAGGGTAACCATTATACAAGCCTTCAACAGAATAAATAAATGCGACTAAGACATAATTACTGTGGTATTTAACATTAAAAAAATACATCAAAGCAGAATAGTGCACCACGTGGCAGCTTATCGTGGAACCACCGGCGTTAATAATTTCAAGAAGACAAAAATGCCCCGGTAAGGGCGCTGGTACAAAGTCCCATGTTCCTAGCCCAATATTCCATTCCCATGTATGTCGGTGACTACACATTAGTATATTGTAATTTCATACAACTTCAAGGGCATTGTAGACAATTGTAAATATCAAATGTATTATTACAATTAATAGCTCTTCTATTATATTTTCACTAAAGCAAACTTTTGTTACATAGTTGGACTCTTCTTCCTGCTCAATTCTTCATTGTCCATATCTTATCACTAAGCAAACTTTTCTTCCATTGTAAATCTCAGCTGCTTTTTCCAAGCTTATATGCTTTCTTCTGCACTATTCTTGAAGCTTTACTGTAAGTTTTACTACAATTCTTTAGCTTTTTCACTACACTTTTATTGAAAATAGTCCCTAGTCCTACTTCTTTTCTTGTTTAAAGAATTGGGTATTTCTGGATTTCTGTTATTTTTTCATAGACTTAATGTGAAAAAAAATCGTCTTGTTTAGCTAATAAGTAAGGCTTTTCAAGATTCTTGTTGGGTTTGTACAGTTCTATTGTTGGGGTTCTGCTCTTTTTCAGAGATTTGTGGAAAGTTTTCAAGATTCTTGGTGGGGTTGTATTGTTCTGCTGTTGGCTTTAGGTGAGTTGGTGTCAGTATTGGCAATATGTTTACTTCTCAGATGCCAGAGAAAGGTGCAAATATTGGGTGGGTTATGAGGTCAAATAACCCCAAAGTTCAATGGTGGTTTAAGCTATTGACAATGGGTGTTTTTCTTGGAATCTTGATTGTATGGGGGATTGATGGTTTGAATGTGGGTAGTTTTCAGAGAGATTTTGTTCTGTTGAAGGTGAATAGTTCAGGAAAGTTTAGTCCTACCTTTAAAGATTTCAGCTTTACCAATATTTCTCTTAGACCCCATTCTGTTAATACTCACCAGAATCTGAACCAAGATTTTGCCAGAAAGAATCTGGCTCCTAAAGTTGAACCACAACAGATTAATTTGACTGAGAATCAAGGTAATGCCCCTGATTTCAGTCTTGAAATGGTGACAAATGTGTCACATAAGGAACCAGAATTGGTAGAGGTTTCAAGGCCGAGGGTTCATAGGTGGATTTCAGCTGAATTAGAGGCAAACTATTCATCAAATCTTCTTACTAATTGGTTGGCTCCTGGAGGTGAGCCATGTAGGGAATCAAGAACTGTGGATGTAAAGATTCCAGCTTTGGATGGTCGCAAAAACGTTGAATTGTCAACAGGGGATATTCATGAGTTTGTTTTCCATGCGTTGGATGATTCTGGGAAACCCCATTGTTTGGGTGGTGATTATTTTGAAACTGATCTTGCTGGTGAAACATGGAAGACTAGGCCTCCCATTAAAGATTTAGGCAATGGTACTTACCAGTTTTCCCTGCAAGTCCACCCTGATTTTGCTGGGGATTACAATCTTACCGTCATCCTACTATTTCGACATTATGAAGGCTTGAAGTTTTCTCCTGAAAGATTTGCATATGACAAAGTTCTCCGTGTGATCCCAGTCAAGTTCTCCAAATCCTCTGTTGAATTACCTGAAATATCTCAATGCAAGAAGTCAGATCTTGTTAGAGATGTGTGGTCTGGTCGATGGACTCGTCATGCTAAGAATAATAGCTGTCCAATTAGCAATGACGGGCGATACAGATGCCAAGAACCAAATTTCCCATGCCAAAAACCATGGTGTGATGGTCCATTAGGGTTGTTGGAGAGCAATGGTTGGGTATATTCAACACATTGTTCCTTCAAGATGTTCCCAAGTGAAGAAGCCTGGAATTGTTTGAATGATCGCTGGATTTTCTGGTGGGGCGATTCGAATCACTGTGACACAGTGAGAAACATCCTTAATTTTATTTTAGGTGTTGATATGAAGGCTGTCCCAAGAAGAGTTGATATGAACATCAGCAACCCGAGGAATCCATCACAAACAGTTCGATTTACCAACATTTTCAATGGACATCCTAATGAGACAGGCAATTATCAAGGCTTGAATTCGTTGGCGGATGCTGACTATAGAGAACTTTTGAAAGGGTACTTTTCTGGAAATATTGTTCCAGACACTATAATCATGAATTCTGGCTTACACGATGGAGTCTTTTGGTCTAGCCTTAGGCATTTCATTAAAGGCGCCGACTATGCTGCATCATTCTGGGCTGAGGTTTTTGCTGGGATGAGGCAGAGAGGGTTGACACCACCAGAAGTCATATATAGGACCACTGTCACCACAGGCGGATACGCTAGAAGATTGGCATTCAATCCAAATAAAATGGAGGCCTTCAATGGGGTAGTCCTGGATAAGTTGAGGGCATATGGTTTAGTTGATCGCGTCATTGATGATTTCGACATGACTTATCCTTGGCACTATGATAACCGATGCAATGACGGGGTGCATTATGGCCGTGCTCCTGCCAAACTGAAATGGAGGGATGGCCAGATTGGACACCAGTACTTTGTGGATCTTATGCTTGGTCATGTACTGCTCAATGCATTATGTACAAGATAGAAGTTTGGCAGATTGTGATGTCAAGGGTTGCATTGGATGGCAATTACCAATCTGAATTTCAAGCTTTTGGATCTATCTGTATTTTACTGTTATTATGTTTTCTGAAGCTTCTTCCACGTTGTAGGTCATATACAAGGTGTAGTGCGAACACTAAAGGTTGTATAGGAGAATATCTGAAGAATAGTGTCTGTGTATTATTCATTTTTGAGCTTCTTGTAGTCCCATTTGCTTGGACTACTGTAGATTGAAATAATTACTAGTATTACAATTTTACCTCATTTATTACATTTACTCATTCTTTATGCATTTTTGGACAAATAATTCACATTTAGAGATACGTGTATTCAGGTTTGGTGTTGGCTTTTGGTTCTATGAAATTACAAATTAATTCAATCTACATTGGGCTTTTGGTTCTTAAAATAAGCTCGATTTGGTTCCATTCTTTTTTAGAATTTGGTTTTAGAATTAATTGGCTTGGTTATTTCGCATTTTTAGTTAAAACCTATAAGTGGGGTTCTTCCTCTTATAAAATGAACATCCAAATAATTTTACTTAAATGGTTTCAAATAAATAACTTAGTACAACAATGTATTGTAACATCCACATCGTGTCCATGTTTTTTATTTTTTTATTTTTTATGTAAGGGTATGGCATGCAATTTCTATGTAATGCAAAATGAAATGTCTCAATTTTACCGGAATGTTGAATTATGATCTAACTTTGAGACAAAAGTTGTCATTCTACAGAAAGATTAGCAAAGATACTTGTAAAAGATCAGCATACGGTATAATGAAAATGGCCCAAAGTCGAGATTCATAACCATAAGAAAGAAGGCAAAACAAGCTCTCATGATGTATCCCCTAAACCACCATTCAAAGTGGGCTCTTGAGCATGGACTGTTTCTGGAATAGGGCTATATTTGCTCCTTTACTTTGGAAAATAATTTAAATATACTCTTTCTTTGGGTTTTCGATTATGACTAATCATGTCTTGACCAATAGTTTGTTTGGCCAAGCTGCAAAAATCAGCTTATTTTAAAAAGTGTTTTTTCTTAAGTGCTTTTTACAAAAGTACTTTTGGTGAAAAACAATTTGTGTTTGGCTAATCTATTTTGAAAAACACTTCTAAGCAGCAATTAGTGTTTGACCAAGTTTTTAAAAACTGCTTCTAAGTATATTTTTCTCATAAGTGTTTTTAAAAAAAGTGCTTTTGTAGAGAAGCTACTTTTTTCTGCTTCTCCAAAACTGCTTCTGCTTCTACTCAAGAAGGCACTTTTTCTCCCTCTAAAAGCATGGCCAAACACTTTAAATTTTGGAAAAAATGCTGGCTTGGAGAAGCTTGGCCAAACAGGCTACAAATATGCCCCTAAACCTAACAGAAGGAATACGTGGAGGGCCAAATTTCACATATACGTACTTTTGAGGCCATCATTGCACACAAAAATTGTAAAGTATACCCGCTCGGATCTTAAGTAGTTCAATCTCTTCAATGTAACGTTAGAAATTAAATCCTAAATTCTTCTATTTTTCAGATGCAACTTTAGAAATTCGAATCCTAAGTAGTTCAATCTTTTCAATGCAACTTTAGATTTTAAATATAAAGTTCTTTTATCTTTCAAATGTAACTTCAGAAATTCGAATGTTATGTAGTTCAACCTGTTCAATGCAATTTTAGATTTTGAATCTAACATAAACTTGTTCTTCAAATTTCAACAATCCAACAGACGATTCAACGTCCAAATCTACTCAATGAAGCTCAAATTTGAAACATAACTTTCAAATATCATAAAGAACATTATCTCAATCATCAAATTGTCAAAACAACAACAAATTTAACAAACCCATTTTACAACTAAGAAGAAGAAACCCAAAGTACAAAGAAGAAAAAAGCAGCAATGAAGAAGAAGAGAAAAATCTACGTCTCTAAAGTTACCAAATTGGGTATCAGTTAAACTTTTTTTAAAAAGTGAAAACACATTCAACAGGTGGCACAAAACTGGATATCACCTGAAAATTTTACAATAAAAATACACAATTCATTTGACAAACCCAATCCTTTGGGTTTAATAGCTGATCATCATATTCAAATCTTTTGGGAGGAGGATATGATGATCATTTTTTATACTAACTTTGTGTTTTTTTTTTGCAGAGAAGTTTACTGTATCCATGTCCTACTATAAGCTACAAATTCAAAGGGTGGTATAAGCATTTGATGCTCAGTCCCTTGAAGGAGTACTAATAGTAGGCATAAGCATTGAAGCATGGAGAAGTCTGCCCAAAAATTTGGACGACTTGGGATTTTGGCAATCGAATAAGGGAACAATAGATGCATTCTGTAGCAAAGCAACAGTACACCTTATTAGTTCTATAATAATAGGCTAAATCTAGGTGATTTAGCTATTGTTTATGCTTTCGTTTGATTATATTCCAATGTCATAATATGGTTAATTGATGAAAAATAGGCTCTAATTGTGAATTGTATACATTGCAGGATGAGGAGCTTATGTGATGCTTTCAAGAGGCTATTGGAATGATTTATGAGCAAGAACAACCCCTCGGAGCTGAGTGCGCGCAAGGACAAGACAAAGAAATGGAAGAAATGATGGCCCAGGTGCGCGAGCAGACGCGCGAACTCATGCGCGAGCTCGCGCGTGTTAGGGGGCTGAGGCAGAATGTTAGAGAAAACGCGCGAAGTTATGCGCGAAGTAGTGCGCGAGCTCGCGCGTTTCCCAGTCCGGAAAAGAATTCTTTAGGGGCAAAATTGGAAATCTGGAGAGAAACCCACTTAACCTATATAAACTCAAGCTCGCCCAAGGTTAATTGAAAAAGTTTTTCATAGGCTAGTGCAAGGTATCAAGAGGCAAGAGGCAAGGAGGAGATTTGACCATCAAGTTCTTGTTTTCTTCTCTTTGTTTTAGCTATTTGTGATGAAATTGAACCCTATTGTGTTAAACATTAGTATGAGTAGCTAAAACCCATTATTCTGGGGTCATGGGTGAAACATGAAAGTTGTTGTTTGACGTTTAATTCGACGAAGTTGGTTTGTCATATTGGATTGTTTATTTAATTCTGATTTTAATTATTTTGCTGAGTAGCTAACAGTGAAATACTATCTACGAATCTAGAGTTGAACTCGAAAGTGGGAACTTTAGATTGCATATAGAATTAAATAGAGCAGGTTCTTGAACCCGGGCCTCGGGGAACGGATTCGCAATTGGGATAGACATATACCCAATTGCCCTGCTTGGTTGGAATACAGGAATTGTAAATGCGTTCTTGTTAATCTTAATTCCATAGACATATAGGCATTGAGTTAGCTTGAATAGGCGAGTAAGAACTCGACAGATTCTTATGAGTAATATAAACCCTGTCAATCAACAATCCAGATAAATCAATTAGTCGTTTTAAGCCAAGAACACAACACGATTGTTAACTAGCCTGTGACCCTGGAATATCCTCTCCTACTGTTTGTTACGTGAACTTGCTACTCGTTTGGTTAATTGCTCTAGTTAGATTATTTCTTGATAGTTAGGTAGTAAAACAATTACATCTCGATTTTGTGAAAAACCTCTTGGATAAATAAAGTAATTGAGTTGAATCAGTCAACAGTTAATCATAAGTCTTCGTGGGAACGATACTCTACTCACTACTCTATTACTTGACGATCACGTGCACTTGCGTGAGTGTTTTGGTCGCAACAAGTTTTTGGCGCCGTTGCCGGGGACTTAGAAATTAGCTACTTGACTGAATTGAGCTTTTATTATTTATTTATTCGAGTTTTAACTTTCAGTTCACTTTGTTTGTGCTAATACAGGATTTTCTATTGAATGCGAAGAAGTAGAAGCGCAAACAATCTCCTTCCTCTCGATCCCGAAATTGAACGAACACTTCACAGATTGAGGAGGGAGGTGGACGCCAGAACCAGAATTGAAAGAGAGTTGGACATCGTAGTTCAACCACAGCCAATTGAGATGGCAGGTAATGAGGAACGCGCGGTGATTGAAGCCGCAAGGCCCAGTCTGGCTAATATGACTCAGGCTATCGTGAAGCCTGATATCACTGGGCACTTTGAGCTGAAACAATACATGGTGCAGCTGATCCAGTCCACAGGGCAATTTGTGGGCCTACCTCATGAAGACCCGCAGAGGCATATTCAGAATTTTCTGGAAATTACGGATACTTACAACTATCCGAACGTTTCCAAGGACTATGTCAGGCTGACACTTTTCCCCTTTTCTCTGCTCGGGGAAGCTAAGGAGTGGTTGAATAAGGAGCCAGCTAATTCAATCCGCACTTGGGATGATCTGGCAAGGAAATTCTTAATCAAGTTTTTCCCCACCAAGAAAACAAAGATGTTGAGGAGTCAAATTCTTGGGTTCGAACAACGAGCTGGCGAGACACTTCGTCAAGCATGGGAAAGGTACAAGAAGTTGCTCAGAGACTGTCCTCACCATTGCCAGACGGACGAGGTATTGGGTCACACTTTTGTAGATGGGCTAGATGATGCTTCAAAGATGAATCTAGATTCAGCTTGTGGGGGTAGCTGCATGGCCAAACCGTACAGTGAAATCCAACTCTTGCTGAATACCTTCACTGCTAATGATAATAACTGGCAAGGTGATGGTGACTCTCGAAAGGCAGTTAAGCAAAAATCAGCTGGGTTACTTGAGCTCGATGAGGTGTCAGCAATGAGAGCCGAAATTGCAAAGCTGGCCAATCAGATGACTAGGATAACAATGCAGCAGCCACAACCAATGCAATAGGTACAACAAATGACTATTTGCTGCGAACTGTGTGGTGACAGTCATATGAGTGATATGTTCCCCACGAATCCAGAATCCATCGATTATGTGGGGCAACAAAACAGGGGCCCACCGAACCAGCATGCACAATACGGGAATTCTTACAATCCAAATTGGAGGAATCATCCCAACTTCTCATGGGGTGGAAATTAGCAGAATCAGAATCAGTATAGACCCCAAGGGGGTTTCAATCAGCCTCAGAGACCACCCCAACAAATGGAAGAGAGCACAAATGATTTACTAAAGAAGTTGTTGATTGACAATCAGCAGCTCAGGACCGACTTCACAAATCTTAAGAGGCAGATGGGGCAGTTAGCAACGAATCAAAACACTAGACCTGCAGGCGCTCTCCCCAGTGATACAGAAAAGAATCTGCAAGTGAATGCAGTTACACTGAGAAACGGGAGGGAGCTTGAGGAAGTGCCAAAGAAAAGGAAAGATAAGCCTGTACCTGAAGGGGAGTTGATCCCTAAAGTGACAAACGAGCCAAAGAAGACTGCTGAAATTCTAGAGCCAGTGGAGGCCTCAAGGCCACCACCACCTTTTCCCTAGAGATTGCAGAAAAAGAATGATGATCGCATGTTCAGCAAATTTCTCTCCATGTTGAGCCAGGTTCAATTGAATATCCCACTTCTTGATGTGCTTCCTGAAATTCCAAAGTATGCTAAGTACATAAAAGATATAGTGGATCACAAGAGAAGATTAACTGAATTTGAGAAAGTTGCACTTACTGAGGAGTGCACTTCTAGGCTCCAAAATAAGCTCCCTCAAAAGCTTAAGGATCCTGGCAGCTTTACGATTCCTGTGCGCATTGGTAATATTGATGTGGGTTGTGCTCTTTGCGACTTGGGGGCGAGCATTAATCTGATGCCCCTATCTTTGTTCAAGAAATTGGGCTTGGGAGCTCCAAGGCCAACTACTGTGATGTTGCAGCTGGCTGATAGGTCGATAGTGCACCCCGAGGGGGTGATTGAAGATGTGTTGCAACAAATTGGGAAATTTATCTTCCCTGCTGATTTCATTATCCTCGATTATGAGGCTGATGAACTGGTCCCAATCATATTGGGGCGACCTCTCTTGGCTACTGGTGACGCAATTATCAAAGTGAGAGAGGGAAAGATGATCTTGAGGGTAGATGACGAGGAAGCAGTTTTCAATGTCTACAAAGCAATCCTACTTCGCCGTCACTATGATGAGCTCTCCATGATATCTGTTGTTGAGGTTGATGAGCAAATTCGTGATCCAAGTGTATATCTAGATGATTCTCTAGAGACAGCACTTATGTTGTTTGATAGACTGGGGAATGATGAGGAGGTCGAGGAGATGATGCACATCCTTGATACATCTTGTGCATACATGCAGGGGATACACCCCTTTGAACCTTTGAACAGGCCAGAGGGACCTCCTCCAAAACCGTCAATTGAGGAAGCCCCGAAATTGGAGCTTAAACCTCTCCCATCTCACCTGTAATATGCTTATTTGGGAGACTCTGACACTTTACCTGTTATTGTTTCCTCTGACTTGTCTAAATTGCAGGAAGAAAAGCTGTTGAGAGTGCTACGTGAGCACAAGCGAGCAATTGGGTGGACTATGTCTGACATAAAGGGCATTAGTCCAGCCTTTTGCATGCACAAAATCCTCATGGAGGACGGACACAAGCCCAGTGTAGAGCAACAACGACGACTCAATCCAATCATGAAAGAGGTGGTAAGAAAAGAAGTGATTAAGTGGCTTGATGCAGGTATTGTATTTCCTATCTCAAACAGCAAATGGGTAAGCCCCGTCCAATGTGTACCCAAGAAAGGGGGGATGACTGTAGTAGTTAATGAGAATAATGATTTAATCCCTACAAGAACTGTCACCGGGTGGAGAATTTGCATTGACTATAGAAAATTGAAAAATGCCACCCGTAAGGACCACTTTCCCCTTCCCTTTATTGACCAAATGCTTGATAGATTGGCTGGCCAGGAGTACTACTGCTTCTTGGATGGTTACTCTGGGTATAATCAGATTTCTATAGCCCCAGAGGACCAAGAGAAGACCACTTTTATGTGTCCTTATGGCACGTATGCGTTCAAGAGAATGCCCTTTGGTCTTTGTAATGCACCTGCGACTTTTCAAAGGTGTATGATGGCCATTTTTACTGACATGGTCGAGAGGTTTGTGGAAGTATTCATGGATGATTTTTCTGTGTTTGGATGTTCTTTTGATAACTGCTTGATGAATCTTGATAAAGTGCTTGCTAGGTGTGCAGAGACTAACTTGGTGCTAAACTGGGAAAAGTGCCATTTCATGGTACGCGAAGGTATAGTTTTGGGGCACAAGGTGTCCAAAGATGGTTTGTAGGTGGACAAGGCAAAGGTGGAAGCGATTGAAAAATTGCCTCCACCGATATCTGTCAAAGGCATTCGCAGTTTCTTGGGCCATGCAGGTTTTTATCGTCGTTTCATTAAAGATTTCTCGAAAATTTCCTCTCCCTTGTGCAGGTTGCTGGAGAAGGATGTCACCTTTAAATTTGATGATGCCTGTCTGAAGGCATTCGAGGAGCTTAAGGGGAGGTTGGTGACTGCACCAATCATCATTGCACCGGATTAGGAGCAACCATTTGAGTTGATGTGCGACGTGAGTGACTTGGCTATTGGAGCTGTTTTGGGGAAAAGGAGAAACAAAGTCTTCTACTCCATCTACTATGCAAGCAAAACTTTGAATCCAACTTAGATGAACTACACAGTCACTGAAAAAGAGTTGCTTGCAGTGGTGTAGGCGTTTGACAAGTTCAGGTCATATCTTGTGGGGACCAAAGTCATCGTCTACACAGATCATTCAGCTATCAGATACCTGTTTGAGAAGAAGGACCCCAAGCCGAGACTGATTCAGTGGGTCCTACTCCTGCAAGAGTTTGATTTAGAGATCCGAGATCGCAAAGGAACAGAGAATCAAGTGGCTGATCACTTGTCCAGATTAGAAAATCGGAATCATTTAGCTGAAAGGGGTGTAATCAAAGAAACATTCCCTGATGAGCAGTTATTGGTTATTGCCTCAAGCACAGCCTCGTGGTATGCAGACTATGTGAATTTTATTGCAAGTGGGGTGACACCACCAGAGTTGACACCAGATAATAGACGAAGGTTCCTGCATGATGTGAGGCTTTACATGTGGGATGAGCCATTCTTATACAGGCTCCGTGCAGATCAGTTGGTGCGGAGATGTGTTCCTGAGGTGGAAATGAGTGCCATACTTCATAGCTGTCACGCCTCACCATATGGAGGTCATCATGGGGGAGACTGGACCGCCCACAAAGTGTTACAATCAGGTTTCTATTGGCCAAAATTATTTAGGGATGCACACGCCTTTGTTAAAATATGTGACAGGTGCCAAAGAACCGGAACGATCACAAAGAGGCACGAGATGCCGCTGCAAAACATTCTGGTAGTGGAGCTCTTTGATGTGTGGGGAATAGATTTCATGGGACCGTTTCCACAATCTAATGGTCATAGGTACATCTTGGTGGCAGTCGACTATGTTTCCAAGTGGGTGGAGGCTATTGCTCTTCCCACTAATGATGCAAAGGTGGTGGTGAGCTTTGTCAAGAAGCACATATTTACACGCTTTGGAACTCCAAGAGTATTGATCAGCGATGGAGGAACGCATTTCTGCAACAAATTGCTGAATAATGTCCTTGCAAAGTATGGAGTCAAGCACAAGGTGTCCACTGCCTATCACCCCCAGACGAGTGGTCAAGTGGAGGTGTCAAACAGAGAGGTAAAGCAGATTCTTGAGAAAACACTGAGTGCAAATAGAAAAGACTGGGCCGGGAAATTAGATGACGCATTGTGGGCATATCGAACTGCGTACAAAACTCCCATAGGTGCTTCTCCGTATAAATTAGTTTATGGGAAGGCGTGTCACTTGCCCGTCGAGCTTGAACACAAAGCCTATTGGGCAATTAAAAAGCTGAATATGGATGGGGACTTAGCTGGAAAGAAGAGGTTGCTGCAACTCGATGAGCTTGATGAGTTTCGATTGCACGCGTATGAGAATGCCAAATTGTATAAAGAGAAGACTAAGAGGTGGCATGACAAGCACATTCAACATCGAGAGTTCGAGCCAGGGCAAGAAGTTCTTTTGTTCAATTCGAGGTTGAAGCTTTTCCCCGGAAAGCTTAAATCTCGTTGGTCAGGCCTTTTTGTTGTGGTAAGTGTGAAGCCTCATGGAGCTATGGAATTGCGAGATATGAGTTCAACTGGTACCTTCTTGGTGAATGGTCAAAGGATAAAACATTACTGGGGTGGTGACTTTGCACGTCACAAGACCTCGGTGGACTTGACGGATGCTTGAGAACGAGTTGAGTCATGCCGCGACGTTAAATCAGGCGCTGGATGGGAGGCAACCCATTGAATTGTTGTAACCGTTGTGCCACGACGTTAAATAAGGCGCTGGATGGGAGGCAACCCATTGAATTGTTGTAACCGTCGTGCCACGACTTTAAATAAGGCGCTGGCTGGGAGGCAACCCAACGATAGTAGTAGTGTTTGATTTTATGTTTTAGCACACTAACTAATGCATGTAACGAAGGGCAGGTGAAAAGACCATCGACCGAGAGCAATACAGGTGAAAAAGTACAAAAAATGAATGCCCAGACGTGCGAGTTCGCGCATATGTTCGCGCATCTGGGCAAACATTCTGCCTGGGAGCGCGAAGGACGCACGAGTTCGTGCATTTGTTCGCGAAAAATTCTGCCTGGGACGCGCGAAGGACGCGCGAGTTCGCGCGAGCCCGTCGAATTTCCGGCGTTTTTGTGTGTTTTGTTTTCTTTTAGTTTTTATTTCTTATTTCTTTATCTTATTTGGTTAACTTATAGACTAAAATCACCCCACCCCTTCTCATAACCCACGATCCCCCCCTCTTATCTCCTTCTCCCATTTACACAAAACAAAATCAAACCAAAAACCCCTCATCTCTCCCATCCCTCATCCAAGGCAAAACCCTTTCTCCAAACGACCCCAACCCTTCAAGTTCACTAGCAGCTTCCCCATTCTCCTTCACCACAGGTATGAGCCCTAGGTTCTTTCTTCTCTTTTTCTTTCTTTATTTTTCAGATTTGTTTGTTGTATTCTTATGCTATATTGTAGGAGTTGTACTTAGATGTTGTGTAGAAATTGGTGCAATGTGTTGTGGGGTTGGTTTGTGGTAAGTATGGGGTGGGGGGTACTTCATTGGTGCTATTGTATGAGATTTTGTGGGGGATTCTTGTTCTAAAAAGCTTCAAAGGTGTTGTGAGGGCCTAATGCCCACCAGGTGTTTGTGGAAAAGTCCCAATGAGCATGATTAGGTAGTTGTGACCAATTTTGCGTGTGAAGTCTGAGTAACCGCATTAAGTCACAATATTTTTGTTGGGCTGGGCTGATGAGTTCCCGTTTTGCAGGTATCATGGCACCACCGCGAAAGCGCCAAGCCACTGGCCCATCATCAAGCCGCCAAGCTGGCACATCTAGGACACAAAGGGCAGCACCTGCACGCCCCTATGACAGCAGCAAATTTGTTTCAGCTGCGGCTCAGACCCGCTTTACGGAGAAAGCCGCTAGAAAGCCCATTCCGGAGAGGGGCATTGACATCCATTCAGTCAAGGAGCGCTGCCTTCACATGTATTCGGAGTTGATGGCGCGGGGTTTGCAGGCCTTCATTTATGAGCCAGGGGAGGCTAATGTAATGGTTGTGCGCGAATTCTATGCTAATCTGCCAGAGCATATAGACAATGTGGTCACGGTGCGCCGCAAGGCGGTAGATGCATCCATTGAGGCAATACGCACAGTATATCAGTTGCCCGATCCTCTACCTGATAATACGGACTTTTATGTGTATGGCAAACATCCAACAGACCCCAAGTGGGAGCGTTTCTTTGATGAAATTTGCACACCGGGAGAAATGGTGGAGTGGCTAGAACACGGTGAGAAGTTCCACTCCTCCGTCTTAACTCTAGAGGCGAAGAGCTGGTTATATGTGATTAACAGTCGCCTTATTCCCTCCAAAAATACTATGGAGGTGAATGGACCCCGAGTTGCATTGATTTGGTGTTTCGTCAAGGGTCTTCCTTTTGATATGGCCAAGGTGATCCACGACGAAATGTTTATCCGGAGCTCTCAACTCAGGTATGGGTTCTTTTTCCCCTCTTTGGTGACTAAGCTTTGCAGGCAAGCGCAGGTGCCCGAAAATCTTCGTGTGGATGGGCTGGTAAAAAAAAGCCACAAGATCCGATCGGAAAAGAGCACCATGGTGCCAACCCCAGGAGCAGCAGCAGGTGGAGCGGCTGAGAGTGGCTCTGATGCATCGGAGGACGAGGAGGATGAACAAATGAACGTGGAGGGCGGAACGCAGGCCCATGCGCCCAGCGCAACAGTTGCAGCACCGTCAGGAGCAGCGTCCTTTTCAGGAACTGCCAGGGTGTCCCGGTTCACAGCATTGGAGCAGGAGGTAGCTGGGCTACGCTCCTCAGTGACTGATTTGGGCATCCGTGTGGACGCGATGGCTGACCGACAAGCCAAGTCGGAGAAGAAGTTCATGGGTTGGCTGCGAGCTCTGGGGCGTGCGTGCAACGTAAACCCAGACACCGTCTCCGACCAGGAATGACCCCTCAGGGAAGTCCCTTTACCTCGCTGCTATTTTATATTTTAAGCCATGGGGACATGTCTTCATTTTTAAGTGTGGGGTGGGGGGTACTTCGTTGTATGTTTGTAGATGTATCATTTGAATGATGTTTTTGGTTTTGTTTTGTTTGATTTTGCTTGTTTAGCATTAAGTAGGAATCATTAGTTAAAATAGATAAATGGCTCGTCCCGACGACGGATCCCTTTTCGACGGGGTTCTTGAGGGACTAAGTCGAAGAGAAAAAAAAACTGAAAAATTGTGGGATCTTCCTGATGACGGATCTTTTAGACGATTTTCTTGAGGGAAGTTAGTTTAGGAAAAACACCAAAAGGATTTTTATTTTTTTAGGTAGTGTACTAGCTTCCCCTTGGTTTTTCTTTATACCACGGTTCTTTTCCAAGGGTTTAACTTGAACCGGGTGTAGGTAGTTTTTATTTTGTTTTCTTTTTATTTGTAGATAGGTTAATGAGCTACGAGCTAGAAAATTCAAAAGAGAACCCATAGCGTTAACACACCTGAACACAATAGACCTTAGAGTGTAACGCTTAGTCTTGTTTGTTAAATCTCACTAAAGTGCCTTAATCTGTATCTTTGACTGAATTGAATGCCCGTAATGGAGTATCTTGATGAGCTGATCCGAAACGAGTCATGTGCCATGTGTGGTGAGGTTTTGTGTAGTCCATGATGTGTACTTGTGTCTAGAACTTGCCCGGTATGTGAGTTGAAGCGAAATTCAAGGTTATGCTCGGTTTGAAAGATGATTTTAGGCTCTCTTTGATCTTTTGAGCGTAATTGCTTATCACAAATAAAATTCNGGCGATTAAAAAGCTGAATATGGATGGGGACCTAGCTGGAGAGAAGAGGTTGCTGCAACTCGATGAGCTTGATGAGTTTCGATTGCACGCGTATGACAATGCCAAATTGTATAAAGAGAAGACTAAGAGGTGCCATGACAAGCACATTCAACATCGAGAGTTCGAGCCAGGGCAAGAAGTTCTTTTGTTCAATTCGAGGTTGAAGCTTTTCCCCTAAAAGCTAAAATCTCGTTGGTCAGGCCCTTTTGTTGAAGTAAGTGTGAAACATCATGTAGCTGTGGAATTGCGAGATATGAGTTCAACTGGTACCTTTTTGGTGAATGGTCAAAGGATAAAACATTACTGGGGTGGTGACTTTGCACGTCACAAGATCTCGGTGGACTTGACGGATGCATGAGAACGTGTTGAGTCGTGCCGCGACGTTAAATCAGGCGCTGGATGGGAGGCAACCCATTGCATTGTTGTAACCGTCGTGCCGCGACGTTAAATCAGGCGCTTCATGGGAGGCAACCCACGATAGTAGAATTTCTAACATGTTATATATATGCAGGTTAGTGCGGAGGATGTTTCATCACGAGCCTGGACATATCATGGGTAAGGTAGGCATTAAAAGAGGTAAAAATAGTGCCTAAGGGGCAAAACAATGAACAGAACCCCAACAATAGGCCACCAGTAACGGGTCCACCGCGGTCGCGGCGTAAGCGCGGTAGGACCGCGGTCGTGACCCCTCTCTGAAGTTATCCCACCGTGGTCGCGGCGTAACTGCGGTAGGACCGCGGTCGTGACCCCTCACTGAAGTTATCCCACCGCGGTCACAACGTAACCGCAGCAGGACCGCGGTGGACCAGAACGGGCCCAGGTATGAAAACGCAGAAATTTTTTTATTTTTTTTCTTTTCTTTTTCTCCCTTTCATTAATCTAACCTAAACTAACCCTCCCCAACCAAAACATCCGCCCCCCTTTTTCCCCATTCTCTCTATTCTCTCTATCTTCTCTCATCCTCTCCCCCCACTCTTCTCCTCCCTTCTTCTTTCCCAACTCTTTTCCCCCATTTTTTTTCCTTCTTCTTCTTCTTCCCAACAACCTACTCTCTCTTCTTTCTTCTTCTTCCCATAACCCAAAACCCCCATTACCCCTTCTTCTTACCCCCTTCTCCATCCAAACCCTACCCACCCACAAACCCCCCCCCTCCCCCCAAATTTTTTCCTTTTCTTCTCTTTTTCAAGACTCCGCAGTAATCCTCAAGTAAGTTGTTCTACTTTTCCTTATGTTGTATGTATTTTGCATTATGTAGTGATTATTGTAGATAATTCTTGATTTGGTTGCAATGGGGTTTTAGACTCCAAGTTTGGTGTTGTAGTTGGTGTTTGGGGTTGATTTGTATAGGTGTGGGGTGTATTTTTAGTTGATAATTTGTGTGTGTGGGGTGGGTGGTTGTAGCATTTAACTGTATGTATTGATGGAAGCTTGTGGTGGGGTTTTATAGGGCAAAATTGTATCATTGATGAGTGGTGTGGGGACAATAGTGGATGTTGTCCACTTTGGGTAATTGTTTGGTGCCAGCGGGTGGAGAAGTCTGAGTATCCATCCGACTGGCACATGTTTGGCTGGCCCTGATTGTAATGATGAACTGATTTCAGGTACGATGGCCAGAAAGAAGCGAAGAAGCTCGGAAAGCACTTCCGACGCCCCGACTTATGATGCCACCCAGTTCACATCCGAGGAGGCCCAGGACAGGTTTCATGCGAAGGCCACCAAAAACTTTATCCCGGAAATTGGTATTGACAGGGTTGCCCTCCATATGCTCAGGGGGTCGGCCAGTGTGGATACAGGAAAACGTGACCTTACATTCCAAGTCATTCACATGGGAAGCTAAGTGTTGGTTCACTATGATTTGCAGCAGGTTATTGCCCACGAGCAACACAACAGATGTGAACAGCTTACGGGCTTTATTGGTTTGGTGCTTCGTGACCGGGAAGGACGTGGATGTTGCTAAAATCATTGGAGATGAAATGATCCTCCGGTCACCGCTGATGACTAAGGGGTTTTATTTCCCCTCCCTGGTGACCAGGTTATGTCTGCTGGCTGATGTCCCAGTCAGTCCTACGGATGGCACTCTGCCCCTAAAAACAACTTTCAAAGCTTCCAAGATCAAAGTGGGCAGAGATGCACCTACACCCATTGACCTGGACGATGATGATGCCGACCCAGCACCTATGGCACCACCCAGGAGGTCTTATGATGCAGCTGGATCTTCACGGCAACCCCAAACTGGGGCGGAGTTCTCTAGAACATACTCCAGGCGACCCTTGTTGACTTCTGTGGAGGAAGACGTGGCAGAACTTCGCACCTCTGTGGATAGCCTGCATGTTCGTTTGGATGCCATGTCTAGACGGCAGGCCAGGTCTGCAAGCCGGGTGATGGCTTGGTTCCGTGCTATAGGGAGGGTCTGTCACGTGGATCCCAACACCGTCTCTGACTCCGAATGATGACGAGGGAAGTCCTCTTACCCTTCTGTGCTTTAAATTGTTTTATGACATGAGGACATGCCATACTCTTTGTGTGTGGGGTGGGAGACTTGGGTTAGTGTATATATATGTTGTTAGTGTATATATGTGTTGTTATGTATGTAGCTTAGATGTAACCGACTTGGCCGAACGACGGACACTTGTCGACGGATCTCTTGAGGGCTAAAGTCGGATATAAAAAATAAAAAATAAAAAATAAAAAAAAACTAGAAAAGTTAGGAGATTCTTCCTGATGATGGACCACCTAGTCGGTATTCTTGAGGGAAGTAGTCTAATCAATAAAGCCAAAAAGATTTTTTTTTTATTTTTATTTTCTTTTTAGGTAGTGTAGTAATTCCCCCTTGATTTTTCTTTTGACTGCAGTTCTTTTCCAAGGGTTTTTCTTGAACCGGGTTTGGTAGATTTTTCTTTAATAGATTTTAGGACCCTTAGGACTTTTTTTTGGGCTAAGATGGGTTAGGCAAGAATGCATCCCGTGGTGTACATACCTGCAAATACTTAAAACGAACTTGAGGGTGCGACGCCTAGGCTCATGTGTAGACTCTTAATCTTATGCCTTAATTTTGCACACCTTGTCATGCTTGAACACTCATATGAATGTGTTGACAAACTAATTTGGATTGAGTTATATGCCAAGTGTGTGTGAGGTTATACATGTATTCTATGCTTGCATGCGATACCTAGAACTTGTCCAGTGTGTGTGCAAAGCGAAATAGAAGTTGTTTGGTCTTAGAGATAATTTAGGCATTTCTTTGTGTAGCCCATATAATCATTAATCCACCTGTACATATTACCATAGTTAACCCCGTTGAGCCTATAATCCTTTTTTTCTTTGGCAACCACATTACAAGCCTTACCCATTGGTTTGAATTAACCATCTATTTGAACCTTTTCACCTCTCATGAGCACTTGAATTGTTATGAACCTTGTAAAGTTAAAGTGTGGGGTGGTCGGTTTGGCTTTTGAGTGGAACTAATGAAATAAGGAGAAAGGTGCCATGTTTTGAAAAAGGAAGAGCCACTTGAATTGAAAAAAAAAAAGATATGTATATATAATAATACCTCAATAAGTGGTGGCTCTTGATGCAAGTGTTCTTAAAGAAAAATGGGGTAATTACACTGATGTGAAGGTGGAACTTTGGGGTGACATAAGGATGAGGTTTAATTGATAAAATATATGTATTAAAGTGCTTAGGGAGGTGTAGTCACTTTCATATCTAAATGTATCCTACCCGTCCCATAGCCTACATTACAACCAAATGAAGCCGTATTGATCTTAGACTGAGCAATTCGATTAGTAGAGTATTACACTAAGGGCAAGCTTATGGTGTATCTGTGTGGCATATGAATGTTCTTTGCTGAGAGTGAGTGAATTCTTTCTATCTACAGTTCCTTGTTGTTTGATTTCATGTGTGTGGAACTTCTCTCAAAAATATGATGTGAGGGCATTTAACTCAGGAAGAAAAAGCAAGTCTTCACTTCTGTTAGAGTTCATAGAGTAAGCATGAGTGTGGCATGGCATTAGAGTCTTCATTTGAGGTGTGGCTTTTGCACTGCTTAGGTTGTTCTTTCATAATAGCAGGTGTGACATAAAAAGGGTAATGCATCAAACGATTAGGCCTAGAAGTGTGGTTCAACTTGCTCGAGGACGAGCAAAGATTTAAGTGTGGGGTTTTGATAATAGGTGAATTATACTATAATTGGACCCTAAAAGAACCACATTTTTGTGTAGCTTTGTGGTAAAAAGTGATAACCAAATGCTCTGTTTCGTGCTTTTCATGCTTTGCAGGCTATATCCAACTAATGAAGTCGATGGAGCAAGTTTGGGATCAATTACGGAGAAAAGGAGACCAATCAAACAATGCCCACGAAATGCACCAAGTGAAGAGACAAAAGCAGAGCTAAACTTGGCCTGCCGCGGTCATACCGTAACCGCGGTAGGACCGCGGCAGAGCAGAGCTGCAGATTCAGAGGACCTATTTGGCCGCGGTCCTGGCGTAACCGCGGTGGGACCGCGGCAGAACGCGAAAAAAGGCAGGGCGAAAGTGTCAAGTCGGGAAAACTTGGTGTAAAACCCTTATAAAAAGTAGGAATTCGGCCATATTAGGGTAGATTTGTTTTGGAGAGTTCTTGGGCAAGAAACACAAGTGTGAGAGATCACCCAAAAATATCAGAGTTCTTTATTTCTTCTTTTTTCTTGCAATTCTCCATGATGAATATTTTCATAGATTATCTTTACGTTGTTACGAGTAGCTAAAACCCATTATTCTGGGGTCATGGTTGAAACATGAAAGTTGTTGTTTGACGTTTAATTCGACAAAGTTGGTTTGTCAAATTGGATTGTTTATTTAATTCTGCTTTTAGTTATTTTGCTGAGTAGCTAACAGTGAAATATTATCTACGAATCTAGAGTTGAACTCGAAAGTGGGAATTCTAGATTGCATATAGAATTAAATAGAGCAGGTTCTTGAACCCGGGCCTCGGGGAATGGATTCGCAATTGGGATAGACATATACCCAATTGCCCTGCTTGGTTGGAATACAGGAATTGTAAATGCGTTCTTGTTAATCTTAATTCCATAGACATATAGGCATTGAGTTAGCTTGAATAGGCGAGTAAGAACTCGACAGATTCTTATGAGTAATATAAACCCTGTCAATCAACAATCCAGATAAATCAATTAGTCGTTTTAACCCAAGAACACAACACGATGGTTAACTAGCCCGTGACCCTGGAATATCTTCTCCTATTGTTTGTTAATTGAACTTGCTATTCGTTTGGTTAATTGCTCTAGTTATTTCTTGATAGTTAGGTAGTACAACAAGTACATCTCGATTTTGTGAAAAAAAACATCTTGGATAAATAAAGTAATTGGGTTTGAATCAGTCAACAGTTAATCATAAGTCTTCGTGGGAACGATACTCTACTCACTACTCTATTACTTGACGATCACGTGCACTTACGTGAGTGTTTTGGTCGCAACACTAGGGCCGAAATAACCTTGTCCGGGTCGAAATTGGAGAAAAGTCTCGTCATTGGCTCCCTGTCTAGCGCCAGGCGCCCTCCACGGCGCTCCAATATTTTAGCTTCTATTTCTGGCGCCACAGATAGGGCTGGGTGCCACCTGTGGCGCTGAAATATGCCCTTTCCCTGTTTTTGTCCGTTTTGGCTCTAATTTTGCACATTCCACCCCTGATTGCTCCCGGATCATTCCTACACATGAAAACACATCAAATTAACACATTTCACATCCTAAATCCACGAAACAAAAGCAAGATATGAGGTGATATCCATATAAATATATATACTTTAAGCACAACATCAACACCCGACACTTAGACTCTTGCTCGTCCTCGAGCAATGGGACTATCAAATAAACCCCCAACCACGTACAAGTCTCAATTATGGAGGAGCACTTTAACTTTTAATCACACACTCTACCCTTGACTATGATCAATATCGGCACACGAGCATGAACACACTAAAATTCACATTCTTCTCGTTTAAGGATGCCCAAGTATAACCCTTCAATTCAATCAATTTCAACAACCTATTTGTCACCACCCAACCTCAAAAGCCGACTTGTAACCACTAAGCACCCTTAACTCATGCACTCACCCAACAAGAAAGTTTACAACATTACAATTCATTCATGAGATCATGTGCCCTCACCAACAATGTCACGACCCGGATTTCCCACCCTCAGGAGTCGTGATGGCGCCTATTAGTGAAAGTTAGGCAAGCCAATCAACTGAATTAATTGTCTTGTTTCCATTTTTTTAAATTCATTAACAGTTATAGGCCAACAATTAATAATCAACAAAATTTAACAAGCGGAATATTCAATTTCAAGTTTAATAATACTGCTAATACCATTCCATAACAATTCTACCCAAGACTGGTGTCACAACTTCACAGATTGTCTAAGAGTACTACAAATAAATGTCTGAAAGAAATAACAAAATATTGTCTTCGGGATTACATAAAAGAAACAGGAATAATAAATAGAGGGAGACGCCAAGGCCTGCGGACGCCTGCAGGACTACCTCGGGTCGCTTGATGAACAAGGAGTAGAAATCTCACTGCGGTGCGAAATCTACAGCACTGGGATCTGCACAAAAGAGTGCGGAGTGTAGTATCAGCACAACTGACCCCATGTGCTAGTAAGTGCCTAGCCTAACCTCGGCGAAGTAGTGACGAGGCTAGGACCAGACTACCAAATAAACCTGTGCAGATAAATAACGTACAACGGAAAAAAAAATTGAAATATACAGTCAAGGATGGGGGGGGAACATGCTGCGGGGAAATATCAGGTGGCAACAGGAAGACAGCCGATAAATATAGGGAACACCACAATTCAACTATCAACAAGAATCAGAAATTAAACAAGTGCACGGCATCACCCTTCGTGCTTTTACTCTCATCCTCACCATAAAAATCAATATAAACTGCACGGCATCACCCTTCATGCTTTCACTCTCATCCTCACAATAAAATCAATATAATCGGCACGGAATGGTACATCGTGCGGCACGACATCATCCTTCGTGCTTTACACTCTTCCTCACAAAAATCATACACGGCATCACCCTTCGTGCTTTAACACTCTCTCACCAAAAGAATGCACGGCATCACCCTTCATGCTTTACACTCTTCCTCACCCAAACAACAAACACAAACAATAAGGGCAAGGAATAAATGAATTATAATAAAATCCTGGCAAGGGAACAATATTCAAAAACAACAACGTCCCGGCAAGGGAACAATACCGTAATCCTCTTCTCTTTTTCACATTTACTTCACAACTTGATTCACAATTTGAGCCAATGCTCTATAAGGTTCAATTACCAGCGATAGTCCCACAAATCATTTCACAACTCGAGCCAACGCTTCTCAATATTCAACTATCAAAGTTACTTCCAAAATCCTCGTTCAACAATAAGAATAACACATAGGGCATGAGCAATACAAAACGGAGCCATAATAGTTATAATATAAGATTCACGGGCATGCTTGACACCAACGTATAGATACTCGTCACCATGCCTATACGTCGTTCTTAACAAGTAACACATAGCAATTAGGACACGACTCCTAATCCCTCAAGCTAAGGTTAGACCAAACACTTACCTCGATGCCTCGAACACAGTTCAAGCCTCAACAATCGCTTTAGCTCTTGATTACACCACCAATTCGCTCGTATCTAGCCACAAGTTACTTAATTATATAAATAAATTCTAAATGAAACAATTCTAATGCATGGTAATAAGTTTTCTAAAGTTTTTCCCCAAAAGTCTAAAATCGACCCCGGGCCCACATGGTCAAAACCCGAGGTTCGAACCAAAACCGGACAACCCATTCACCCATGAACTCAAATATACAATTTGTTTTGAAATCGGACCTCAAATCGAGGTTCAAATCCCTAAAATTTGAAAAACCTAGGTTCTACCCCAAAAAACCCATTTTCCCCCATGAAAACATTCGATTTGAGTTGAAATCATGTGAAAAGATGTTAAAGATTGAAGAAAACGAGTTAGAAATAACTTACAATCGATTTGGAGAAGAAATTGCCTTTGAAAAATCGCCCTAGAGTGCTTTGGTTTTGAAAGAGTGTGAAAAATGGTCGAAATGCGTCTAAGTTACGAATTTACAGGACTCTGATGTCGCAATTGCGACTGAGACTTTCGCATTTGTGAACAAAATATCGCATTTGCGACCAAGTCAATTTTCCGGTCTTCTTCGCATTTGCGATAGACCTTTCGCAAATGCGAAGTCGCATTTGCGATAGAGGAGTCGCATTTGCGACTAAGGCAACAACTGGAGGCATCGCATTTGCGATGGGCACCTCGCATTTGCGAGGTAATGCTGGCCTGGGCTCTTTCGCATTTGCGACACAGCCTTCACATTTGCAAACTCGCATTTACGAGCCAGGCTTCGCAAATGCGAAACCTGCAGGCCTGCAATATACCAGTTAAAATCTGTAACATCCTAAGTCCAAATTTCACCCCGTGGCCTATCCAAAACTCACTCGAGCCCTTGGGGCTCCAAACCAAACATGCACGCAAGTCCAAAAATATCATGCGGACTCGCTCGTGCATTCAAATCACCAAAATGACATCTACAACTATGAATTTAGCATCAAAATCATGAAATCACTTAAGAACATCAAATTTTCTAATTTTCTCAAATAAAGTCCGGTTCACGTCATTTCAAGTCCGTTTCTTACCAAACTTCACAGTCTCGACTTAAATCACATATAAGACCTGTACCGAGCTCCGGAACCTAAATACGGGCCTGATACCATCAAATTTCAAACACATTTTATTTTCTAAAACTCATATATTTTTCAGAAAACAATTTTCTTTAAAAATTCATTTCTCGGGCTTGGGACCTCGGAATCCGATTCCGGGCATACACCCAAGTCCCATATTTTCTTACGTACCTCCGGGGATCGTCGGAACACTGATCCGGGTCCGGTTGCTCAAAATGTTGACCGAAGTCAACTTAAATTCATTTTAAAGGCAAAATTCATCATTTTCCATAGTTTTTCATATAATGGCTTTCTGACTACGCGCTCGGACTGCGCACACAAATCGAGGTGAGGTAAAAAGGAGATTTCTAGGCCTCGAAACACTAAATTGGTTTCTAAAACAAGTGATGACCTTTTGGGTCATCACAAACAAACAAAAGAGTGAATATAGATTAGTCCACACATTAAAATATGCTTTTGAATATAGATTAAGGACATCACACAATTGAACAAAATTCGCTCACTCTCACAAAGAATTCATATGCATCCCGTGGTCGTACCATAAGCTTGCCCGTAGTGTATATCTCTACTAATTTAAGCTAGCCAAATTTAGGATCAATTACGACTTTAAGGTTGTAATGTAGGCTAAGAGATGGGTATGATACAATTAGAAATAGTGACTAACCCTCCTAAGCACTTTAATACACTACATTCACAATTCAAGCATATATTCGTCTCAACCAATTCACTTTCCATATACAACATAGCCTTCTTTTCAATTAAGCACTTCTATATTTTCAGTAGCACAAATCAATAAGAATTGGAGGTGTGTGTTTTTCTACATTATTTGAACTATCATATTTTTTTCTCTTTTCTTGCAATTTTTCTTTTCCTTTCTCTCTCTTTTTTTTTTCTTTTCTTCACACACTCCATACATTAAAGTTCATTTTGATTTCAACTTTAGTGCACCAACGGGCCCTTTCATTGTTCCACTCAAAAGCTACTCCCCAATCTCTAACCTTACTTCTTTTAGCGACTAAGTGCCTTAGGAGGTAAAGGTTCAATCAATATCAAAATAAGAACAAAATAGGGGTATGGCTTGTAATGTGGGTGCCAAAATAAAGGTCTATAGTCTCAAAGAGGCTAGCAACGGAAAATTTTTATTTTTATGTGACACGCACATCCATGACCAAGCAACAAAATGCCTACGTCATCTCCTAGATTAGCACAACTTACAATTTCGCTTCACTTAACACACGGGGCAAGTTCTAGACTACAAAGGACAGCACAGAAAACCACAAGTCCTCACACACTCATTGCACATGACTCATTCACAACGGTTCTGTTCAACTCTCAAGTCAAGCAAGCACACATAATTGAGGACTTTAAGCAATATTGCACTATGTGGCATACGAGTCAAACAACTGAGAGAAAGCGTCACAAAATAGGCTATATACTTTACTTAGGCTTCACAATTCAAATCAAATACACGGAAAGATGGAATGTATGTCATAGCCCAATATGCCAGCATCAACCATGTCAATGAGTATATCAAAGGGACTCAGTTTCTTCCTAAACTACTCCTAAAAAAAATATAAAGTACTCGGTTCGAGCTACATCCTTGGAAAACAACCGGTGCCCAAAGAAAAACCAAGGAATACTACCTAGCTATTCTAAAAAAAAAAAATTTTGGTGTTTTAATCAGACTTTATCCCTCAAGAAAATTGTCCAAAAGATCCATCGTAGGGAAAAGTGCGAACTTTTTCAATTTTTTGTTTCGTTTTTTTTACCTAGACTATGTCTACTACGAGTTCTAAAAGAAACACTAAAAAAAATAGTTTTACACAATTACACTTCAGAAAGTAGTTTTCCCACCCCACACTTATATTATGCATAGTCCTCGATGCATGATCATAGAGAAAAATATTAAAACAAGGGTGAGAAATACTTCCTGAGACCCTCTCGGGCCTAGCTCGGGCATGATCCTCAATCTTTAGAGTCGGGACGACCCCACACTTAAGCTCAAACATGCTCCTCAGCTTCAACTTCGGGTACTCAGACTTCCCCTTCTCTGCAAAATAAAAACAACACAAAACTTGACACAATATAACAATAATAATAAAAAAAAATTAAAATACAGGCTGGGTTGCCTCCCAACAAGCGCCTTATTTATAGTCGTGGCACGACACCATCACTTTTACCACTTTTCCTTCCACTTTGAAGATATGAATTGTGCCCCCAATTTTGCATCAATTTTTCTGTCACGTTCCTAGGGCGGTGGTATAAAAATAAAGGAACCAAGCAATACATACCGCATCTTGCACTTCTTGTCCCTTAAGTGAGGGATGTCGTTTTGCCTCCTCGGTATGGCAAATTTCAGAATATAAACACTTTGTTCCTCATCCATTGACTCCTCCATATGCTCGACTGGATCAGTTCTCATGTCACCAACTAAACACAATGTCGAAAAGTGTTTAGAATGAGGTCCCATAAGCTCCAACTCCAAAATTGCATTATTTTTGACATCCTCAATTTTGGACTCTTCGTCAACCTTGGCATCATTAATAATATTTTGGTTGAATAGTTGAAGTTCCTCTTTCTGCTCTGCACGCTGGCCAGTATCCACAACAATTGGTTGTAGGGCATCAGACGCCTCAACCTTTTTATTTAATTTAGTCTGCAGGTCATGGATATCTGAGCCAAATTGGTCTATCTCTTTCCTGAGCTCAGTTCTTTCGTCTATCAACTGTTCTGTCATATTTGAAAGACCATCACGGAGAAACTCATGAGATTTTATCAATTGAGCTTGTTCCTCTAACCAAGATTGATTCACTATATCTGCTTCTTCTAAATTATCTTCTGGTGGGAACTCTCTCTCTCTTCAGCCACCTCCTCCGCCTCGGCCATCATTCTCATGATTGCTTCACTAATTCTTTGTGAAGTCTTTCGATTTTCATCTTGTTGCTCGGCTACTTGCCTCATCATCATGTCATGTTGCTCGGCTACTTGCCTCAACATGTCCATAATACGAGCCACGCTTTCCATATCCTCCACTTCATTGCTCCTATCAAACTCATAAACATTACTCCCTCCGTTCCAGTTTATGTGAACCTATTTCCTTTTTGGCCCGTTCCAAAAAGAATGAACCCTTTCTAAATTTGGAAACAATTTAGCTTAAACTTCCAATTCTACCCTTAATGAGAAGCTTTTATAACCATACAAATACTCTGGACCCCATTTTAACTTGTTTAGGGCCACAAATTCTAAAAGTCTTTATTTTTTCTTAAACTTCGTGCCCAGTCAAACAGGTTCACATAAATTAAAAAGGAGGGAGTATTAGAAACATTATAATAAGAACTCTGAGAAGGATAATAAGAATTAGGACAACCATCCCAATGGCCACCTTGACAACCACACACATTACAAAAATTCCATACATCAGATTTAGATGCACAATTTTGCCCTAAGTGTGGTCCTCCACAATATGGACAAGGATCACCATAATAAGAATAACCAATATTCAATCAATTATCATTTCAGGATACCATGTCAACAAAGATAATAAAATATTAAACTAAGATAAAAATAAAAAATAAAAACTTGAATAGGCAAAAAGTAAAAATCCAATCTAGTAAAATAGTTAATTTCTAAGTCCCCGGCAACGGCGCCAAAAACTTGTTGCTCCCAAACGCACACGCAAGTATACATGGTCGACAAGTAATATAGGATTGTAAGTCCAGATATCGTACCCACAGGGACTTGTGATTATATATCAACCAAATTGAACCAAACAATTAATCTATTCAACGAATTCTAAAGTATGAATATTTAACTAAACTTAATATAGAGTAACAAATTAAGAAATTAAAGAAAATAACGACAAGCTTAAAGACGAATTCAATGGGAGAGAACATTCTAGAGCTGTGGGTTAGCTAACAATCCCGTTGAGTTTTCTACCTAAATTATCTAATTAATTTATCTAGTTTATTGATTGACGGGGTTAATATTGTTCGTAGCCTTCTCCCAAAGTACAACTCGCCTATTCAAGCTAACCTAACCCCTATATTCCTATGGAATTAGAATTAACAAGAACGCATTTATAATTCCTATATAATAACCAAGCAAGGCGATTAGGTATATTCCTATCCTAACCGCAAATCCCCCCCCCCCTAAGAGCTAAGATCTTTCTATACTCAATCTGATATGCAATCTAGAATTCCCTCTCCCGAGTTCAATCCTAGATTCGTAGATAGTATTCAAATGGTGATCAAGAAATCAAATAATTAAGCGCAAGATTGAATAAATAAACTAATATGATAAAATTATAAGAACAATTCAAGCTTCAAACTACAACGTTCATGTAGTACCCAAAACTCTAGAACTAATAAACTATGAGATTAAAGGAAGAGAAGTGAAGAAAAACTAGTTAGAAGCCTCCTCCAAACTTGGTTTTTGTTCCTCCACGTGAATTCTCCTTCAAAGTATGTTAGATATCTCCCAAATGGCGTCCTCCCCCTCAAAAATATGTCTAGTCTTGCTTTTATACGTGTTGGATAGGTCTAGGGCCGAAATAACCTTGTCCCGGCAAAATTGGAGAAAATTCTAGTCATTGGCGCCCTCCACGGCGCTCCAATATTTTAGATTCTGTTTTTGGCACCACAGATAGGGCTGGGCGCCACCTGTGGCGCTGAAATATGCCCTTTCCCTGTTTTCGTCCGTTTTGGCTCTAATTTTGCACATTCCGCCTCCGATTGCTCCCGAATCATTCCTACACATGAAAACACATCAAATTAACATAAATACACATTTCACATCCTAAATCCACGAAACAAAAGCAAGATATGAGGTGATATCCATATAAATATATATACTTTAAGCACAACATCACCTTCAAAAGCTTCTAGTCACGATGATAGATTTTGATGCCAGAAATGCGCATCATGCAAGTTGATCCAGACATTACCAGATCAGATGGTGGCGAGAAGTCGTTGAGGGAGAGTGAACAATCAATGCCTTGAAGAATGGAGATCCTTCTGTTTTCTCATTGGTATTTTGATTTGCTCCATACATAGATAATTAGGATTGGCTAATAAGTCTCCTTTTATAATAAAAACAGCTCTCTTTGGTCTTTTGGCTTTTTGCGAATAACATCATTCCCCCAATACGCAGACGTATGAGCTATAAAAGGGATATTGGAAGATCCTTTCAAGTTTAATATTCCATTCGTTCCAATTTAAATGACACATTTCGCTTATCGATAGTCAAACTATGTAAAATTTGACCAATACTATTGAATATTTTTTATCATATTAACATGAGAAAAATTATAACTTATATTCCCTCCGTTCCAATTTATGTTAACCTGTTTGACTGGGCACGGTTTTTTGAAATTTGTGGTCATAAACATGTCAGAAATGTTAGATCTAGTTTTAATGATGCAAATAATATATCTGTGCAGGAAATCAATCAAAGAAGATCAAGGAATCAAGGAGCTACTACGAGATTGCTGAAGCCAATCTGGATGCATAAGGAAACAAATCAATTAGCAAAGATTACAAATCAATCAGCAAAGATCATGGACAACTGCGATGGAAAGAATCTCTAAACTTAAGGCAACAATCAAGGCTAGCACATTCAATCCGGATTCTGAAAGAAGATTAGCTGAACTGCCAATTGTGGAAGGACCAAGGAGTAAACCCTCATCATCAACAGCTGTAGAAGGAAAGCGATCAATTGTGATCAATCTCCTCTCATCAAAGAAGAGCAATGGCTAGCAATCTTATTCTTGGGAAGAATCAATCTCTTTCCAAGGATCAAATCTCTTGGGTTGTCAAAACTCATCAGCAAGAGGACTTCACCAAAGTATTTATACTCAGCATCCAGCCATAGACAGATATACTTTGATCAAACAAAAAATCCTCTCTTTATTCTACTGCAAACAAACATTGTAGTTCTTTGAGACATGTTGTGTAACAAGTCAGAGAAAGAGGAGAGTATAAAACTGGTGAGGCATTGCATCAAAAGAGACGAGTGTTATAGGAACTGAGCTATAACGTCATTTCCATTGTACTCAAAGAAACGCATTTACTAAAGAGAACTCCCTTGCAACCCAAGGGGACTGGACTAGGATTCACATTGAATCCGAACCAGTATAAAATACTAGTGTCTTTAATTCCTGCACTTACTTTCTGCATTTTATATTCTGCTATTATAACTGTTATGTTATTGCATCCTGTTGACTAATTGAAAAACCAGTCAACTAATAGTGATTAAGATTAAAAATACACAATTCACCCCCCCCCCCTCCCCCTTTTGTACTTTAAATTGGTATCAGAGCAAGGCTCACATTCTATTTTTGCTTAATAGCTTGTGAGAAAAGATCATGGCAAATCATGTCATCATAGGAGCTCTTTTCCAGGAAGGAACTTCACAAGTTAGACCACCATACTTCAATGGTCAACATTTTTCTCACTGGAACGTGCGTATGGAGATCTTTGCCAAGGCTTATAACGTTAAAGTTTGGTGAGTCATCAAAAAGGGAAACTATCCCTTACCTGCTGCTACTCCACCACTTGCTGATCCTGAAGATACAGATTCATATACAAAAGAGCAAATAGAAGTGGTACAAGTTAACAATAAAGCAAGAAATCTGCTTCACAATGCTACAAGTGGTGAAGAATATGAGAAAATCTCTAGCTGTGACACAGCCAAGGAAATGTGGGACAAGCTTGAGGTTACATATGAAGGAACCAACAAAGTAAAGGAAACACATATCAACATGTTGGTTCATGATTACGAACTCTTTCAATGACAGAAGGAGAATCTATTGAAGAGATGTTTGCCAAGTTCAGCAAAATAATTAGTGATCTAAAGGCATTTGGCAAGCCATATACTAGTGGCGATCAACTCAGAAAAATTCTCAGAAGCTTGCCAACCACTTGGCAGACCAAAGTAGTCACACTTGAATCTCAGGATCTAAACAAATTATCATATGATGAACTGCGAGGAGAACTCATAGCTTTTGAAAAGACACATCTCAAGAAGACTAGTCAAGAAGAGAAAAAGAAGATAGTCGCGTTCAAAGCTTCAACTGAAATAGCAGAAAATGAAATTAATGATGATCCTGAAGCTCTACAAGAAGAGATTGCTATGCTATCAAGAAACATGGATGGGTTAATGAGAAGATTCAAAAATATAAAGAAAGGAAGAATTCCGCCCAGACGATCCAGGCAATACAACGAACAGGACAAGAATGATAGAAAATGCTACGAGTGTGGAAGGTTTGGACATATTCAAGCTGAGTGCCCATAACTAAAAAGAAAATTTTCTAGAGGCTTTAACAAGAACAAATCTTTTGGAAGTTGGAGTGATGAAGACAGTTCAGAACACGAAGAGATAGCAAATCTTTGCTTCATGACGATTTTGGAAAACGAGATGAACAAATCCTCAAGATGCTAGACAGATGAGGACACTTCAGTTGACGAAGGCAAGGATGACAATGAAAACTGTTTCATGGCACGAGGTGAAACAAGTGAGGTAAGATCTTATAACTGTGAAAGATGCAATGAATTGCAGGATATCCTTGATTTAACTTTGAAAGAATCTCAAAAAATGATGAATGAGCTTAAGAGACTAAATAAAGAGGTTAAAGACTAGAAACTCAAACATGAAGTATGTGAAATTGAAAAAGAAGTACTTCAAGAAGAGTTTGAGGAATTGCAAATGCAACTTAATGGCATGCGCAAATCCACCAATCACAGTTCTGTCAGGTCAAACCAGGCGACTTACAAGTCAACTGGAAAAGGACCAGCCAAAACAAAGTCCACTAGTACTAACACTAATGAAAGACCTAAAGGTAGGTCAGAAGTTACTTGTCACTGCTATAACAAAAGTGGGCACAAATATTCTTTTTGTCGCTTTCGTAAAGCAAACATGTCAGGATGGGTTTGGAAACCAAAAAATAATTCTTAATCTAGCAATACTAACCCTCCAGGACCCAAGCAAGCTTGGGTACCTAAAAGAAAGTAATCTCTATGTTTTGCAGGAACACCATAGAATGAGCCGCAAGGGAAAATGGTATCTAGATAGTGCGTGTTCCAGTCACATGACAGGTGACAAAAACCTGTTCAAAGAAGTTACAAAAATTGGTGAAGGGAGTGTTAAGTTTGGGGATGACTCAAAAGGTAAAATAATTGGTACTGGAACAATTCCCCTCAACAACAACTGTGATATCACTGAAGTGTATCTCGTCGATGGACTCAACTACAATCTCCTGAGCATAAGTCAACTATGCGACTCGGGATATGAGGTAAACTTTAAGAAAATAGGTTGTGCTATTGAAGACGAATCAGGTAAAACAGTCCTCCTTGGTAAAAGGTATGGAAATGTCTATATCCTTGATGGTCTTGAAAAGATAGATGGTCATATTTGCTTATCATCCATGTCTGATGATCCGTGGTTATGGCATAGGAAACTTGGTCATGCTAGCATGCATTTGATAGAAAAATTGTCCAAACATGAGTTAGTTGTTGGCCTACCCAAACTGAATTTTTCCAGAACTCATATCTGTGATGCATGCCAAATTGGTAAGCAAACCAGAAACTCTTTCAAAAATAAAGATATTGTATCTACTTCTAAACCTTCGCAATTGCTTCATATGGACTTATTTGGGCCTACTAGAACTGCTAGTATAGGAGAAAAAAGATATGCTTTTGTTATTGTTGATGATTATTCACGTTTCACTTGGGTAATTTTGTTATCTCATAAGGATGAAGCATTAAGAGATTTCGAAGTTTTCTGCAAAAAGGTTGAAAGAGCAAAGGGATATCTGATCTCAACAATTCAGAGTGATCATGGAGGAGAATTTGAAAGCATAGCATTTGAAGATTTCTGTAGATATAGTCCCAATGAGATATCGAATGATTCTCTTTACTGCAGTCAGATGAGATTCCTTAGGAGCTAACTGGAACGTAGCACATTTACACACACTAAACATAATATTCGGTCGACTTGCTGTCAGATACAGTAATGATCCGATCATTCCACGATATTTAGTTTCATCAATAGGGATTCCCTGTTCATCTTTGTCTAGATTTGTTGAAGGACTCGTTGATGTGCCAATGGATTTTGCATTGCTCATGCCAAATCTTTGAATCAGTTCGTTTGTGTATTTGGTCTGACATATAAATGTTCCTTCTTCAGATTGTTGAATTTGAAGTCCAAGGAAGAATGTTAGCTCTCACATCATGCTCGTTTCAAATTTGCTTTGCATAAGATTTGAAAATTCCTTGCACAAAAGAGGGATAGCACTACCAAATATAATATCATCAACATAAATTTGAATAATCAGATTACCTTCTGATGATCTTTTAATAAACAAGGTAGTGTCTACTTTACCTCTTGAGAAGCCATGATCAACAATAAAAGAACTAAGTCTATCATACCATGCACGTGGAGCTTGTTTTAGTCCATATAATGCCTTAGTGAGCTTGTATACACGGTAGGGAAACTTTGAATCTACAAACCCTGGCGGTTGTTTCACGTATACTTCTTCTTCAATAAATGCATTCAAAAAGGCGCATTTAACATCCATTTGAAATAGCCTAAATCCTTTGAACTATGCATATGCCAGAAGGATTCAAATAGATTCCAAGCGAGCTACTGGAGCGAAGGTTTCGTCATAGTCGACTCCTTCCTGTTGTGAATATCCCTGAGCAACTAGTCTGGCTTTATTACTTACGACCTTTCCATCCTCGTTTCATTTATTTCTGAAGACCCATTTTGTTCCGATTACAGAGACATTTTCAGGTTTGGGTATCATATTCCACACCTGATTTTTACCAAACTGATCTAACGCTTCCTGCATTGCTTGAACCCAACTTGAGTCTTTCAGAGCTTCCTCTATCTTTTGTGGTTCAACTTGAGAGATTAATGCTACATTTGCTTTCTTTTTGAGGGCTCCCCTGGTTTTTATTCCTTCATTTGGATCCTCAATGATGAATTTTTGAGGATATTCAGGCTCGCATCTCCATTCATTTGGACGTGCGACGTTTGTAGTCGACTCGATTGGATGATCTGGTACACTGCTGCTGATTTCATTAGTTGACTCCATCGTAGCAGATATATCAGTTGACTCTTGAGATTTGCTTGTCTCCCGACTTTCTTGAGCCTGATTTTCATCACCTGCAGTAATTCCTTTCTCGACCAAGGGATTATTTTCATCGAATATAACATGTACAGATTCTTCCACACATAATGTGAGTTTATTATAGAATCTAAAAGATCTACTATTTAATGAATAACCTAGAAAAATACCTTCATCACTTCTTGGATCAAATTTTCAAAGGTTGTCCTTACCGTTATTGTGAATAAAACACTTACTTCAGAAGGGGTGAAAGTAACTGATATTTGGACGTTTACCTTTCCATAATTCATAGGGAGTATTCTTCAGAATGGGCCTTATGAGACATCGGTTGAGAATGTGACATGTTGTACTTACACCTTCTGCCCAGAAGTGATTTGGCAGGAATGATCAAGTAACATAGTTCTTGCCATATCATGGAGGGTTCTGTTTTTTCTTTCTACAACCCTATTTTGTTGTGGTGATCGTAGGTGTAGAAAAGTTACGAGTGTATCCCTGATCATTTCATTGACTATGGTATCCTCGCTCTAACTCTTTTAAACTAGAAGGTTTTTCCAATGCTGACCTTGCAGGTGACAAGGAAGATAGAAAAAGCACTAGTGGTACGTGTCAATTGCTTGGAAAGGCATTGATATCCTGGAACAGTAACAAACAAACATCAGTTGCATTATCTACCACTGAAGCTGAATACATTGCTATTGGATAATGCTGTGCACAACTACTGTGGATGTCCCATCAACTGGGTGACTATGAACTTTCTTTTAAACCTATACAAATTTTTTGTGACAATTCTAGTGCTATTTGTCTTTCAAAAAATCATGTGCATCATTCTAGAGCAAAGCATATAGATATCAAGCATCACTTTATTAGAGATCATGTTCTTAAGGGAGACATAGAAATATCTTTTGTTGGAACTACTGATTAGTTAGCAGATATTTTTACTAAGCCACTATTAGAGGATAGATTTTGTGCTTTAAGAAAATTACTTGGCATTACTTGCTTAACTAATAACCTATAGGACCTATGTGTACTACAGTGTTTTTGGAGGTATAATGATTGTACTTTACTCATGCATTTATTACGCCTCCATTTTCTTTCCTTAATCTTTTCTTCTTCTTTCACATCAGTTCGTTGTTCAAAGTTGGAAAGCCAATCATCGCGTCCCTTCAACAGACACCTTTTCCTTTTCTGGACTCAACCGTCAGAAGGTTCTCTTCTTAAGGCGGAGAACCTCTTTCAATCACTTTCATCCCTGTAATAAAAAGAACCCTTCTCCAAAGCTCCGACCAAACCACTTAACTTCAATGGCCAAACAACCCAGAAATCCCTCCGCATCTACCAAAAAAAGTACCCGTTCCAAAGCAAAACCCCCTTCTATGCCCCCAGAACAAGTAGACCTAGGGTCTGACCACTCTGAGGGTTTTGCTTCTTCAGAGGGAGATTTGTCTGATCACTCTCAAACCTTAGGAGAAAAAGCCCTAGGAAAACGCCCTATGGAAGACCCCCCTGTTTCCTCTACCTTAAAGAAATAAAAGTTTGATCTCTCTGACTCTCTAGAATCCGACCTGAATTTCTGGGATTCTCCAAATAGGAATTTCTTCATTTCTCTGAAGGACAAGCCCATTGCTCATGGAAGGGTAGTCGACCCTAACGACATGGAAGCCCTAAATTGGAAGGTCAAAAACCTCTTTGTTCATCAAGGGTGGGATAAGTTTCTCTCTATTCCTCCGCCTAAGGTTTATGAACCCCTGTAAAGATGTTTTATGCTAATCTCCCCTCCAGTAAGCCTGACAGGTTGGAATCCTTAGTATTAGGTAAGCACATTGTTCTTGATTGTGCCCTGTTTGATTCACTTTTTCAGTGTCGATGTTCTGGTTTTCCTATGCTTTTCAAAAATACTTGGCCCGATGATTTTGAAATATCCTTTGACCAAGATAAACAGTGTATTGTTGAGTGTCCCTCTGACTCCCTTCCCAACCAGTTAGGCCCCAGTGATGTTAGTTTCGGAACTCGTGTCCTGGCTCACATTGTAGCAACTACTCTGCTTCCCCGCACTGGTTCGTTTTCAACCTTCTCTCAAAGAGACACCTTCTTAGTATACTTCCTTGTGACCAAACTCAAAGTCAAGTTATCCTCCTGGGTCATCAATTTCATGATTGAAAGTGCTGAAGATCCCATCAGTCTACCCTATGGCATGGCCATCACTCACATTCTGGAATCTCATCAAATTTCCCTGTTCAACTGTCCCTTTATCACTATTTCAAAATCCTACAACTCTAGAGCCTTTGCAGGTATGGGGTATGTAAGTGTGAAGGGCTCCTGGGTTAAGAAGCACGAAGGTGAAGTTAAGCATGCTCCTATAGAACCCAAATCTAAACCCCCTACCTCTCACCCCAGCCCTGGTGATCCTAATCTTGATGAAAAGCTTCGTGCCATTAACACTCAACTCTCTGAAATAAAAAATCTCCTCACAGCCGCTCAGTCTAGTGTTGGTGACATTCATGCCATCTCCAAGGAAACAGGGTCTGATGTGTCAAAGATAAGAATTGATGTTCTCAAAGTTAGGGAGAATGCTGTCAAAGCTTTCAGGAAAATTCATGACAGGTTGGATGGAGTGAGCATCTCAGAAAATGCTAGCTTTGAACAATTGAAGGAGGCCATTGCAATACTCTTACTTATTTTCTGTGTCATTAATGTGGTTGATTAAGACAATTTTTTTGCTGTGCTATTTTTGGGCTGCTATCTCAGCCATTGGACGATTTCTGCTTTTATCTTGCTTTAGGTGTTTGTGATTGAACTTTAACGCTACTGTTTAATACTATATATTCTATTTAGTTCTTGGTTTATTCCCTCTTTGCTGATGCCAAAAAAAAGGAGAAGAGTATATATATTGTATCTGTACAAGTATAGTTGACTGTGGCACAAGTAGCATCCTCCGTGACAAGAGTCGACTTCAACCATGGACTAGTAAACTGCATGAACTGAGGGGGAGTGGTATGAACCTCAACTGCATACATTAAGGGGGAGTAAAACACAGGGAAGGAAACTGGTGTTTATACATATATATATATATATATATATATATATATATATATATATATAACAGAATATACAACTATTGCCATACCTTGTTGCGCTTGATCCTTCACCTTGAATTGGAACCTTTCGCGTACAACCAAGTTCTTCATCACACTGATAACTGTCTCTTTATCCTTATAATCTTGATCTTCCTCAACAAATTCGTTTAACATATCATCTATTATACCCGTGTTTTCACTAAATTTCGTGTTTTCAATAAATTCGATATCATGCATAATCTCAGTGCTATCAATTGTGGATACATCGATACAATTGGAACTTATAGCAACCAAACAACTGGAACTTGCACCAACCAAACGATTATCATAAATCTCTTTCACCGTCACATACAACGGGTATTCAGTGAAATTCAAGTTTTTCTTCTTTAATTCGATATACACCTTAACACCTGTATTGTTGTAAATCAGGATCGTTGGCAAACCATCCTTTGGGAGAAAGTTAATCTCCAATGTATTTAACTCACAATCGATTCTAATTTGTTCCAAAATAGCTGCAACTAAATTGTTGTAGCTGAATGTCGACTCGATTATTACATAATCGCTGACGAAATTGATAAACTTGTTTTCTTCCCATTCACCACTACGAAGAACGTAAACTGGAAAAAGCTCCATCGAACAAAAAGTTGAAATCAAAATTGCAGCAATAATGAAAATTGCGCTGATTGCAGCAAAAAAAATTCACTTTTCGTGTTAGATTCGCTGTTAATTCGAGATGAAGAACAATTTCTAGGGGTTTTGGGGTTGCATTGACTGCAAGATCGCGATTTTGTAAATTTGGTGAAAAAGAATGGAAAGAATGAGAGAAAATCCCGCTGAAAGATACAAAATCCTGCTTCTCAATCCCAAAAAACGGAAATAACGCCCTTTTTTTCTGATATGACCTGTTATTTTTGGGCTACTCAATTGTAAATTGAAATATGTGCTATAAAGTTGAAAAGTAGGCAGCCCAATTGTTTTAATATAAAATTGGAATTTTTACATTTCTATGCCATATAAGAAACTATATTACCCTCAATGTTTAAGGTTTGATATAATTACATTGAGTATACCTAATTACCAATTCTATACCATAAGGTGTTTTAATTGTACATTAATTGTACCTTATATCCCTCCTAAATTTATGGTACCGTATATTCCTCCAAATCCCCATCCTCCCACGTTTCTCTCTCCCAACCCCACACCCTCACCCACGTATCACCACACACCCAGAAACCAGAAAACCAGAAAAACCAGAAAAACAATTGAAACCCTCTGCTAAATCCAGAAAAACAATTGAAACCCTCTACCATTAACGTCCAAAAGCAAGGTTTTTTCTTCTAAAACCAGTCAAAATTAAAGTCAAATCTTCAAAGTTTCATACACAACAATAACTTTTGATGGTTATGATTTCGGGTTCCTTCAGTAATATAAGAGGAAAGGAAAAGAGAGCAGCAATTACACCATTGACAGCCATTAAAAAGATTTGAAGCTTTAAATTCAAATTTGTGTTTTCAAAAATTATTATTCGTTTGGATTGGGTGTTGTTGTAAATAATTGGGAATATGGTTTGGAGTTTATATCTCAATTTTGAGGGGTTTTGGTGAAGATTAGACTTGGTTTTGGCTGAATTTCAGATTGAAATTCGAAGAAGAAGAAGAAGACGTATATTGCAGAAAAATTGTAGACTGTTGTTTATTTATTTTTGAGCTTTGTGTTTTTGTGTTAAAAGTTTTGATGGGAGCTTGTTATTCCACTTCGTCTGTTTTGGAGCTAACTTGTGCAGAGGAGAAGATATTTTTTAAGTTATATATATTGCTAGAACTTTAAATTCAAGAAAGTATGGTTGTATTGTATTTAGAGAGGCGTGAATTTGTAGAATAGGTTGAATGTGAGGAATGAGTCAAATAAGACTCACAATGGCTTATTTTCTACATTTAATCTACAACAAAGCTACATATCATTTGAAAAATTAATATGAAAATACATAATTTCAATGTTTCTACAAATTATCTACAAAATTTCTTAAGAAGATCTATCCCTTCATCATTTTTTTTGGATTCCATATTTAGCATAGCAGTTTCGTAAGGAGTAACAAGAGCATATAGGAGAATCACAGAATTGTAGCATAATCGGGATTTTCGACATAATTGCGTTTTTTACAGAAGATTTGTAGAAGTTTTAGTCATTTTTGATTTATGAAAACAGAAAACAAAGCATCTACAATAAGAATACAAATAATCTATAATTTATCTACAAAATATCTACAAAGTGGGTACATTGAATTTTAATATCCCAATTCCCGTTCAATTGTAGCGTAATTGGAATTTTCGACATAATTGCACTTTTTGCAGAAGATTTGTAGAAGTTTTAGTCGTTTTTGATTTGTGAAAACAGAAAACAAAGCATCTACAATCAAAATACAAATAATCTACAAAATATCTACAAACTGGGTACATTGAATTTTAGTATCCCAATTTTCATTCAATTGTAGCATAATTGGGATTTTTGACATAATTGCGTTTTTTCAGGAGATTTGTAGAAGTTTTAGTCGTTTTTTTATTTGTGAAAATAGAAATAAAGCATCTACAATCAGAATTCAAATAATCTACAATTTATGTACAAAATATCTACAAACTGGGTACATATTTAGACTCAACATGCTTCCCCTGAAATGTATGTTTCACATTTTTGATACATATTTTTGTCCAAAACAGTACTAAATCATCCACTTAAATACAACTTTTATACAATGTTGTTCAACTTTCATACAATAAGTAAATGAATAAAAGAAAAATAAATAAACAACAGTCTATAATTTTTCTTCAATTTATCTACAATTTTTCTACAATTTCTGCAATATACATCTTCTTCTTCTTCTTTGAGTTTCAATCTGAAATTCAGTCAAACCCAAGTCTAATCTTCACCAAAACCCCTCAAAATTGAGATATAAACTCCAAACCATATTCCCAATTATTTTCAACAACACCCAATCCAAACAAATAATGATTTTTGAAAACCCAAATTTGAATTCAAAGCTTTCAAGCTTTTTAATGACTGTCAATGGTGGAATTGCTGCTCTCTTTTCCTTTGCTTTGTATTACTGAAATTTGGATATAATTGGGTTTGATGTAGAAGAACTGTAGAAGATTTAGTCGTTTTTGATTTGTGAATTGTAGAAGAATAATCAATCCGTTTTTGAATTGTAGAAGAATAATCAATTCGTTTTTGAATTGTAGAAGAATAATTGCATTTGATGTAGAGACACTAAATTTGAAACGAAACTGACGAAGAAGATTAATGTGCGAAATTGTTAACTATCTGTATTGCTGTAAGTAAATAAAACAGTAATCTTTCTGAAAAATAAAACAGAAAGTTAGTGGAAACAATTCTGAAAAATAATATTCGAACTTCAAAATAATTTTTGAAACATTGAAGGAACAAATCGAGCCCACTGAATACACAATGTGTCCTTAAGGAAATTATTTCCCTCAAGTACCCGAGGTTATGGAATATATCCTCCCAGGATAGAACGATTTAACTCACCGGAGTGTTGGTACCAAAAATGCCGATGATCAACGAACCACTCGATGGCAGCAAAACACACTGGAATTTTAGTGCAGAAGAAGAAGAAGATAATCAGAAAATTTCGTAAGTAAATATTCTGGGATTTGAAGGTCTATTTATAGCCAACTTGGTGATGTTTCTGAAGAGGTTTGCAACCTTTCAAAATAGTGATGACTGTTGGAACAGGTGTGACCCTCTGAAGAGGTTTGCAACCTTTCAGAACAGTCATGGCTGTTGGAACAGGTGTGACCCTCTGAAGAGGTTTGCAACTTTTCAGAATAGTCATGGCTGTTGGAACAGGTGTGACACTGTTTCAGAACAGCCATGGCTGTTGGAAATTTTTGCGGGAAATTTAAAACGAATTTAAATTAATCCGGGAAAGAAAAACGGGCTAGACCGGACCGGGTCGCGGGTCATCCCTCCATTTCTTTTCCCACCATTTTCCATTCACACCTCTTTTGTTATTATTTATTAAATAACAAACCCAACAATCCCCCACATGAATGGGGAATGGCTATAAACTTAAAGGAATGCACGGACGTGTGTGTTTTACAAACAAGAATTGATTGCATCTGGATAAGTAGGTTTCCCTTTGAACTTTCCGTAGTGAACTTATATCGGATATACTCGGTCAATCGGTAGATTTGATATCTTTGAACCGTCGAGCTTTGTTGTATACCTAGACAACATAAGTCACACAATCAATCCTTAACCATCTATGGTTCTCACGGTTGTGTTCGTTTCAGCCATGAACACCGCCTGGTTTCATGAGTGCTTAGAGAATGGGCCTTTACTTTCATTCTCCTTGAAGCGGCTTACACTTCACACTCACATAGGTGATTCCTAAACGTGTAATCCTAAAGACACACTATCTGGTCATATCCTGCCAGACTTAGCAAATCATTAAAAAGCTTTAAGCTTTATTGACTCATCAAAAAAGCCTTAATGCTTTACCTCGTTTTTGAACATTGTCTTCATCACGAGAATGGGTTGAGTTAGTTGACAATGTTGAACCGTCATTCATAACTTTGTTTGATCTCTTTGAACCTAGCTCTTGGGATCTCCAGTCTGCTAGGTAGAGTTACCGCCATGATGACTTGTCCTAGGCCTTTAACCCCATTCCCTTTGATGATCTTTCAACTGCCTCTCTAGATAGGCCTTTTGTAAGTGGATCCGACACGTTATCTCTTGACTTTACGTAGTCAATTGTGATAACACCACTAGAGAGTAGTTGTCTAACGGTATTGTGTCTCCGTCGAATATGACGAGATTTTCCGTTATACATAACGCTCCCTGCCCTACCTATTGCCGCTTGACTATCACAATGTATACATATAGGTGCCAAAGGTTTGGGCCAAAATGGAATATCTTCCAAGAAATTCCGGAGCCATTCAGCTTCTTCACCGGCCTTATCTAAGGCTATGAATTCAGATTCCATTGTAGAACGGGCGATGCACGTTTGTTTGGATGATTTCCAAGACACTGCTCCACCCCCAATTGTGAAAACATATCCACTCGTGGATTTAACTTCAGATGATCCGGTGATCCAATTTGCATCACTATATCCCTCGATCACGGAAGGATATTTGTTATAATGCAAAGCATAATTTTGGGTATGTTTCAGATACCCCAAAACTCGTTTCATTGCCATCCAATGTATTTGATTGGGATTACTTGTAAACCGACTCAGTTTGCTAATAGCACATGCTATATCTGGTCGCGTACAATTCATGATATACATCAAACTTCCCAATACTCTTGCATAGTCCAGTTGTGAGTCACTTTCACCTTCATTCTTTTGAAGTGCATAACTCACGTCAATTGGAGTCTTGGATATTTTGAAATCCAAATACTTGAACTTGTCATGTACCTTTTCAATGTAGTGAGACTGTGATAATGCTAGACCTTGTGAAGTCTTGCGAATTCTGATTCCTAAGATCACATCAGCAACTCCTAAGTCTTTCATGTCGAATTTGCTAGCCAGCATGCGCTTTGTAGCATTTATATCTGCCATACTTTTGCTTATTATCAACATGTCATCAACATATAAACAAACAATGACTTCATGACCTGGAGTATTTTTAATGTAAATACATTTATCACACTCGTTAATTTTAAATCCATTTGCTAACATTGTTTGGTCAAATTTTGCATGCCATTGTTTGGGTGCTTGTTTAAGTCCATAAAGCGACTTAACAAGTTTGCACACTTTTTTTCTTTACCAGGAACCACAAAACCCTCAGGTTGTTCCATGTAAATTTCTTCCTCCAATTCTCCATTTAGGAAAGTTGTTTTAACATCCATTTGATGGATTTCAAGATCATACACAGCCGCTAGTGCCACTAACACCCTAATAGATGTTATCCTCGTTACTGGCGAGTAAGTGTCAAAGTAATCAAGGCCTTCCTTTTGTCTATAACCTTTTACAACAAGTCTTGCCTTATATTTGTCAATAGTGCCATCAGCTTTAATTTTCCGTTTAAAGATCCATTTCGAACCTAAAGGCTTATTTCCTGGAGAAAGATCAACCAATTCCCATGTATGATTATCCAAAATTGATTGAATCTCACTATTGACTGCCTCTTTCCAAAATGCTGAATCAGAAGACGACATAGGTGCTTTAAAAGTTTGAGGCTCATTTTCAAGCAAGAATGTCACAAAATCTGGTCCAAAGGACGTAGATGTTCTTTGACGTTTGCTACGCCTTGGATCTTCTATACTTGGAGTATTTTCCTTTGGTTCTTCCAGAGGTCGTTTAGGTTTTTCACTTAACGACTCGCTTTCAGTTTTATACGGATAGATGCTTTCAAAGAATTCAGCATTATCTGATTCCATTACCGTATTAACATGAATCTCGGGATTATCAGATTTATGAACCAAAAATCGACATGCTTTACTATTTGTAGCATGAAAACGCAATCTAATGTTTTTGGTCCAATTTTAACCCTTTTAGGTAAAGGAACCTGTAACTTTGCTAGACACCCCCACACTTTGAAATATTTCAAGTTGGGTTTTCTTCCATTCCATTTTTCATATGGAATAGATTGCGTTTTGCTGTAGGGTACTCTGTTGAGTATTCGGTTAGCTGTAAGGATAGCTTCACCCCACAAATTCTGCGGTAATCCGGAACTTATTAATAAAGAATCCATCATTTTTTTTAATGTCCGATTTTTTCTTTCCGCAATTCCGTTGGATTGAGGTGTGTAAGGTGCAGTAGTTTGATGGATAATTCCATATTCCTAACATATTTCTGAAATTCAGTCAAACCCAAGTCTAATCTTCACCAAAACCCCTCAAAATTGAGATATAAACTCCAAACCATATTCCCAATTATTTTCAACAACACTCAATCCAAACAAATAATGATTTTTAAAAACCCAAATTTGAATTCAAAGCTTTCAAGCTTTTTAATGACTGTCAATGGTGGAATTGCTGCTCTCTTTTTCTTTGCTTTGTATTACTGAAATTTGGATATAATTGGGTTTGATGTAGAAGAACTGTAGAAGATTTAGTCGTTTTTGATTTGTGAATTGTAGAAGAATAATCAATCCGTTTTTGAATTGTAGAAGAATAATCAATTCGTTTTTGAATTGTAGAAGAATAATTGCATTTGATGTAGAGACACTAAATTTGAAACGAAACTGACGAAGAAGATTAATGTGCGAAATTGTTAACTATCTGTATTGCTGTAAGTAAATAAAACAGTAATCTTTCTGAAAAATAAAACAGAAAGTTAGTGGAAACAATTCTGAAAAATAATATTCGAACTTCAAAATAATTTTTGAAACATTGAAGGAACAAATCGAGCCCACTGAATACACAGTGTGTCCTTAAGGAAATTATTTCCCTCAAGTACCCGAGGTTATGGAATATATCCTCCCAGGATAGAACGATTTAACACACCGGAGTGTTGGTACCAAAAATGCCGATGATCAACGAACCACTCGATGGCAGCAAAACACACTGGAATTTTAATGCAGAAGAAGAAGAAGATAATCAGAAAATTTCGTAAGTAAATATTCTGGGATTTGAAGGCCTATTTATAGCCAACTTGGTGATGTTTCTGAAGAGGTTTGCAACTTTTCATAATAGTCATGACTGTTGGAACAGGTGTGACCCTCTGAAGAGGTTTGCAACCTTTCAGAACAGTCATGGTTGTTGGAACAGGTGTGACCCTCTGAAGAGGTTTGCAACTTTTCAGAATAGTCATGGCTGTTGGAACAGGTGTGACACTGTTTCAGAACAGCCATGGCTGTTGGAAATTTTTGCGAGAAATTTAAAACGAATTTAAATTAATCCGGGAAAGAAAAACGGGCTAGACCGGACCGGGTCGCGGGTCATCCCTCCATTTCTTTTCCCACCATTTTCCATTCACACCCCTTTTGTTATTATTTATTAAATAACAAATCCAACACCTATAATGTATAGGAACGAAAATTTTCCTCCTTTTTTTTTTCCATTTTTGGTTCGAATTTTGGTTTAATGTGGACAACCCTACCTACCCGCTACTACTTACTCTCTTTATATAAAGCAAGAGGAGTCACAGGCTTTTGCAAATCCCCAAGAGCAATGGTTAAGAGCCAAATCGACGAGAGATCGTGGCTGGTTTACTATTAGCCTATTACATTACATGGGTTTAGAAATCGTGGGGAACAAAGTAGGGGTCAATGGTTACGCCTGAATTGACAATTCTGTTGTTAGTGTCGTTGATTCTTGCGTAACCATTTACGCCCTATCTTGATTCTCATGAACCCATTGAGTTTCGATTTGCATCTCTATTCTCTCCATTTAACACATATTTCTTTAGCTAAGAAGAGCATAGGGTATTTCACTCCTATTCTTGATCTTTGTGTTTAAATTTGTATACTAGGTTTTCAATACTCCTAATTTTGTCCCACTTGTTTTTGGTGTCAACATATTTTTGATTTGTGGTACTATCTTAGTCTAAGGCTTTTGAAGCCTGCATTTGTGGGAGCAAGGCCAGTGAGATCAAATTTACCGGGGTCTGAGTCGTATCTTGTCCTTGAATCCTTTCGCTCCGGTCTTTGGTTGACACTATTATGTGAAAAAGACCCCAATTTTCTCAAAGATTAGAGATGTCATAGGTGTTGGGTTTTGGATGTATTTAATTAATATATTAAATACTTAAAAGAGGGTGAATGGGAAATGGAGGGAATGAAATTTTTGAGTGAAATTTTAAGTTCCCCCCTTAGCAAATGGGCATTGTCCCATATTGGAAGAGGAAGAAGTTTTTTATGGGTATATAAGCAATTGCTCTTCTTCTAGCTCTTAAAGAGTTGAGAAGAAGGCAAGCCTCGCGCCGTCGTCGTCGTCGCTCGCTCGGCTCGGCTTCGGATTTGGATTTGGATTTGGATTTGGTCAAATGATCAATTGATTGATTAACTTTTTGGACCAAATTTATTTGTTAATAGTAAAATATTAACAGAAATGTTATTAAATATTTGTTTTAATAACAAAATATTAATATTAAATATTAATATTAAATCCAATCCGTTTTTCTGTTTTGGTAACAGAAAAGTAACTACCCTCTTCAATTTTCCCTCTTTATTGTTGAGTAAATGGCCATTTATGTAATTGCATTTATGTTGTGGGCGTTTTGCATAAACAGCCATTCTGAAGAGTTGCACCTCTTCAGATTTCAGCCCAACTTTGGCTATAAATACAACACTATTCNGATCACCGGATCAACTGATGTCCACAAGTGGATATGTTATTCACTTATTGGGTGGAGGATCAGTATCGTTGGAAGTCATCCAAGCAAACTTGTATTGCCCGCTCTACAATGGAGGCTGAGTTCATAGCCTTGGATAAAGCCAGTGAAGAAGCTGAATGGCTCCAGAATTTCTTGGAAGATATTCCATTTTGGCACAAACCGTTGGCACCAATATGCATACATTGTGATAGTCAAGCGGCAATTGGAAGGGCTGGGAGCGTTATGTATAACGGTAAGTCTCGCCATATACGACGAAGACATAAAACCGTTAGACAATTACTCTCTAGAGGAATTATCACGATTGACTATGTAAAGTCAAGTGATAATGTGTCGGATCCACTTACAAAAGGCCTAACTAGAGAGGTAGTTGAGAAGTCATCAAGGGGAATGAGACTGTGGCCGAGAACAAGTCATAGTGGCGGTAACTCCACCTAGAAGATTGGAGATCCCAAGATCTAGGTTCAAGGAGATCAAACAAAGTCATTTATGACGGTTCAACATTGTCAACTAAACTTTTGGTCCATTCTCGTGATGAGACAATGTTCAGTACCAAGGATAAAGCATTAAGGCTTTTTAATGATTTCTAAATATGATACGGGGTATATCAAATAGTGTATCTACGGGATGACACGTTAAGGAATCACCTATGTAAGTGTGAAGTGTTAGCCGCTTCAAGGAGAACATTGTAAGGCCAGTTCTCTACGCACTTATGAAATCAGGCGGTGTTCATGGCTGAAACGAACACAACAATGAGAACCAAAGACGGTTAAGGGTTGGTTGTATGACTTGTGGTTGTCTAGGTATACACTAAAGTTCGACGGTTCAAAGATATCAAATCTACCGATTGATCGAGTATATCCGACATAAGTTCACTACGGAAAGTTCAAAGGGAAACCTACTTATCCAGATGCAATTAATCCTTACTTGCGAATCACACAGTTTTTCATGCATACTTCCGTGATATAGCCATTCCCCATTCATGTGGGGGATTGTTGGGTTTTGGATGTATTTAATTAATATATTAAATACTTAAAAGAGGGTGAATGGGAAATGGAGGGAAATAAAATTTTTGAGTGAAATTTTAAGTTCCCCCCCTTAGCAAATGGGCATTGTCCCATATTGGAAGAGGAAGAAGTTTTTTATGGGTATATAAGCAATTGCTCTTCTTCTAGCTCTTAAAGAGTTGAGAATAAGGCAAGCCTCGCGACGTCGTCGTCGCTCGCTTGGCTCGGCTTCGGCTACGGCTACGGCTACGGCTTCGGCTTTGGCTTCGGCTTCGGCTTCGGATTCGGATTTGGATTTGGATTTGGATTTGGATTTGGATTTGGTCAAATGATCGATTGATTGATTAACTTTTTGGACCAAATTTATTTGTTAATAGTAAAATATTAACAGAAATGTTATTAAATATTTATTTTAATAACAGAATATTAATATTAAATATTAATATTAAATCCAATCCGTTTTTCTGTTTTGGTAACAGAAAAGTAACTACCCTCTTCAATTTTCCCTCTTTATTTTCCCTCTTTATTGTTGAGTAAATGGCCATTTATGTAATGGCATTTATGCTGTGGGCGTTTTGCATAAACAACCATTCTGAAGAGTTGCACCTCTTCAGATTTCAGCCCAACTTTGGCTATAAATACAACACTATTCTGCTCAGAATTTCACTATGATTTTCTGAGTTTCTTCTCCTTCTTCTGCATACTTTTAGCATCAAACAAAGCAAAAAGTAAGTGTGATTTGCTACCGAATTTTGTGTTCGCTGAAACGCTGGGGTTTGAAGTACCACTATACCAGTGTGTAATTCGTTCTATCCTGGGAGGAAATAATCTATAACCTTGGGTACTAGGAGGGGATTAAATTCCTTAAGGAAACACTGTGAATTCAGTGGGCTCGAATTGGTTTTCTAACATTTCTGTTTATGTTCATTTCTGTTTATATTCATTTATAATTTCAGAATTATTTTACAAATACAGTATACTAACACCTAACGCATATATGTCTATGGAGTTAGAACTAACAATAATACATTTATTATTCTTGTACGTCAACCAAGCAAGGCAGTTAGGTATATGCTACCCAAACCGCGAATTCGTTCCCTGATGCTGGGGCTCAAGAACTTGCTCTACTCAATCCTATGTGCAATCTAGAATTGCCACTTTCGAGTTCAATTCTAGATTTGTAGATAGTATTTAATTGGTGATCAAACAATCAAATAATTAAGCGCAAGAATGAATAAATATAAACCAATATGATAAACTAAGAAATCAAAATCAATATCTGAATAACAATAGTCATAAAGAGCCACAACCTTAGAACGTGAAGTTTAGCTCCACATAGACATGGTGTGATGACCCAAAAGGTCATCCCTCATTTTGAAAGTAAATCCAAAATACAAAAACTACTCATTCAAACTGAGGAGTAGTTTCAAGTTGGAGTTTTAAAATTATTTAACAGTAACAAAAATCACAAACCTGCCAATTTTAATAGCAATGAAGCTGCCAACGAAGCTGCCCCTTTCTCTTCCACAGTGAACTTGCAAGTCATATCTTTGTTTGGGTAATTTCATGTGAAACAAAATATGAGAAATGAAATGGAGTATCTTTTTAAAGAAATGATTAATTGTTCAAAGAATTTTTGATGAATCGAAGAATGTGTTCTTTGCACATTTTCTTGGATTGAAAAAGGTTCTGTCTAACTATTTGATTTTTGGTTAACCCATTCTCTTCCGCTTTTGCAACTTGATTTTAAGATCTAAAAAATGGGTTTCCTTATCTTTACCTGATTAACTTCGAAATTTGAAGAATTCTGTGCATTCATGGTGTTTGAGAGCTTAGATTGTGAGAATCAGAGTTTTGTTCATTCATGGTGTTCATGGAACAACACCAGGCAATAAGAGAGACGGGGAGAGATTGTTGATGAGTGATGGTGGATTAAAGTGAAAAGACAAAATAGTCCCAATAATTAAAAAGAGAACAAAGATTGAGAGGGGTAATTAAGGAAAATCAAAAGTGGGTACAATGCTAACATACTACTTTCATGTTGTATGTTAGCAAGATCACACACACACACACATATATATATATACATATATATATATATATATATACATATATATATATATGTATATATATATATATATATATATATATATAAAACTAGGATTGTCACAACCCAAAATTCACTAGTCGCGATGGCACCTAACCAACCCGCTAGGTAAGCCAACTAATACTCTCCAATCTCAATAATGTTAATCAATCCATTAAATAGAATATATTATCTTGACCTATTACATTTCCCAAGGACTGCTAGTACAAATCAAGAGCTTCTATGAGTAGAATTTAAGACTGATATGAAAATAAATACATCTTCTGTTTGAAAAGTACATAAACAGAGTTTAATGAATCTAAGGCTACCATGAACAAGAGCCAGCTACAACAGGGACGCCGGTAAATCTTTCAAATCAGCTCTTATTGAACACGGCGGCATCAGCATACGAAATCTGCATGCAATATGCAGGAAGTGTAGTATGAGTACAACCGACCCCATGTACTCAATAAGTAACAAACCTAAACTTAGGTTGAAAGCAGTGACGAGCTTGTACCGAGGTCAGGGTCCACAACCATATCCAGTAATACTTTACAACAATATTCATAAGCAGCATAAGGAATAACTTAATAATAATATGCTCAGCTCGTTGACAATTCAGGAAAAGCAAACATCTTCTTTTCAAGTATAACAGTAAAACTCAATTCTTTTCACTGAAATCACCAAAATATGAGTAAATCTGAAAACTGTGATTTTTCCATAAAACTTTCTTTCAAAATAGGAGATTTCATTTTTCAAATGGCATGAGGAAAGTACATCTCTATGCCTATATGTCAATGTGCATGCCAATGCAAGGCAAAATAGTGATAAAACCATATGCATACTCTCATAGTATCATTGTTTCTGAGTCCTCACAATCACTCAATCCTCTCAGTCACTCAGTCCTCCCCGTCACTCAATCCTCACAGTCACTCAGTCCTCCCCGTCACTCAATCCTCACAGTCACTCATGCCTCACAGTCACTAAATCCTCCCAAGTCACTCGAAACTCGCACTCAGTAGGTACCTGCGCTCACTAGGGGTGTGTACAGACTCCGGAGGGGCTCCTTCAGCCCAAGCACTATAACAAGCCATCTCGTGGTATAAATCAATCAGGCCCTCGGCCTCACTCAAACATAAATCAGTAACAACATGTTGCGGCGTGCAGCCCGATCCCATAATCATCCTCACAATTAGGCCCTCGGCCTCGCTCAGTCATCAATCTCTCTAGTCTCTCGGGCTCAAAAGGTCATGAAAATCATCCCAAAAATGATGATATAATGTATCAATAATCACAACTAAGACTGAGATGTTATATAAATATATGAATATGACTGAGTATGAAATATCAATGAAATCAGTGAGATGACAGCAAAAAACGACCACTATGGGTCCCAACAATATCGGGATAAAGCCTAGACATGATATCTAGTATGATGTACAGCTCAATTTACTTATCACATGGTGAAAACACAAATATCAACAAAGTAGGACCACTACACTGTGTCCTGGAAACAATAGAGTCACCGTTCACAGGGTGCACGCCCACACGCCCGTCACCTAGCATGTGCGTCACCTCAACACAATCACGTAACACATAATTCGGGGTATATACCCTCAGCACTAAGTTTAAAAGAGCTACTTATCTCAAACAAGCCAATTCCAGCGCCGAGCAAGCCAAACGTTGCTCCAAGAATGCTATCACGCGCGTAGCGAACTCCGAACGGCTCAAATCTAGCCACAATTAACTCAATTCAGTCATTACTAATTATAGGAATTAATTCCATATGAAAATACTAATTTTCCAACAAGATCCAAAATTTAGCTCAAAATTTGCCCGTGGGGCTCACGTCTCGAAATCCGATAAAACTCACAAAATCCGACAACCCACTCGATTACGAGTCCAACCATATAAATTTCACTCAAATCCGACTCTGAATCTACATTCGGATCTCAAAAAATTCATTTTTGAAGTTTTTACAATTTTTCTCCAATTTTCACCCAAATCACTAATCAAATGATAAAATCAATGATAGATTCATGTATTTTAGACAAATCCGAGTTAGAATCACTTACCCCGATAAATTTCTTCAAAAATCGTCAAAAAATCGCCACAAACCGAGCTCCATAGGTCCAAATATGAAATAAAACCCCCAAATCTCGTATTTATAATGCACCTTCCGGATTCCCTCACCGCAGATCGCGAAAAATCATCGCTGACCGCGGTAGATCACCGCTGTAGCGGAAAAATATTGACTGCAGTGACAGACTTTAGTACTTTGGCCATAACATTCTCTACCGAAGTCCAAATAGTGATTTCTATAGCATTCTGAAAACTAGACATGAAGGGCTACAACTTTCGTTTTTGAATCATCTCAAAATTCTTTGTAGATATAAAGATATAGGCTTCCGAAGTCGGACCGGATTCTTCTTCACCGCTTACCGCGAACCATTTTCCGCCTCAGCGGTAATCCCACCGCCTCAGCAATAACCGCTGTCACCGGTCCTTTTGGCTTCTGGGGAGATGATTTTTCGCTGTCCGAGCGCCCCCCGCCCCCCCCCCCCCCGAACGGAACAACTTCCGAGTTCCGAGATGTCCGAACTCGCTCAAAACTCACCCCGAAACTCATCCGAGGCCCCCGGGGCCTCAACCAATTGTATCAACACATCCCATAACATCATTAAAATTTATTCGAGCCTTTGAATTATTCAAAACAACACCAAAACACCAAATTCACCTCGGGTTCAAGCCTAAGGACTTAGAAACTTTCAACTTCCACAAACAACGCCGAAACCTATCAAATCAAGTCTGATTGACCCCAAATTTTACACACAAGTCATAAATGACATGATGGAGCTATTCCAATTTCTTGAATCGAATTTGGATCCCGATATCAAAAAGTCAAGCCCTCGGTCAATCATCCCAAAAATTTCTGTTTTAGCCATTTCAAGCCCAATTCAACTACAAACTTCCAAATAGTTTTTCGAGCACGCTCATAAATCCAAAATCACCATATGGAGCTATTAGAATCATTAAAAATCCATTTTGGGGTCGTTTATACATATTTCACCTTCCGGTCAATTTAATTCAACTTAAGCTTTAAATTTTTAATTTCATTCTTCCAATTGATTTTAAAATACCTAAAAACCAAATCCGACGATTCACACATATCATAATACATCATAGGAAGATATTTAAGATTTAAAATAGTTGAAAGGAGTGTAAATGTCTGCAACGACCGGTTGGGTCGTTACATTCTCCCTCACTTAAATATACGTTCGTTCTCGAACGTGCTGAGAGTTGTTTCTAAGCCTTTAAATCGCCGTGTAGCCTTACCAGGCACATACCCGGGGTGATCCCATGTCACCCTATCCTATATAGGTATGATAACACCACATAACTGAAATTTCTTAACTCAACAGGACCTATAAGCCTTAGAATCCAATCTCCAACATCCGAAATTTTCTTTAAGATAAGAATCTCGCTCTACACGCTGTATAAGTCTGAACAAGTTGTACCAAGTCGTAACCATAACTCATATACTCAAACTCAAATACCACATAACTCAATGCTCGTAGCAATTAATTCAAATCACAATAGCTACCCAAATTAACCCGATACCTATATTAAACTCCATATTAAATAACACCTCATTACAATACCTTCGTATATTGTCGGTAATGAAGAGAACACACGGAATTTCCTACCCCAATCAGATCAACATGCTATGGAGCTTTCCCTCGTTCAACAAGTACCATATCCAATTATATAAGCTGAATTCTAAATTATTCTTTTAACACACTGTAATCAACATGGTAGTATCCATTCTAGGTCCAATGATCTTATATCACCAAACACAACTACTCTAGATATTCTGATGAAATCCTGTGTTAGTTTGTGTGAGTCCACCAAATAATAGAGTACCTGGTCCTCTACAAGATTCTGCTGAGAATGCTAATAAAACAGTACGTAAATAAAGCAGAGGATTTTTACGTGGAAAAATCCCACACAAGGGGATCAAACAACCACGACCTACACCTGTAGGCTTTCAACTTCACTAACTTGTAAAACACCTATTACAAGCCACTTTGCAATGACTCCATTACAAAGAATTTACTCAACTAACTTGTGGTACTCTTGCCACAAGCCACCTTGTGACTTCCTAGTTACAAAGACTTTTACTAACTTATGATGCTCTCACCACAAGCCACTTTGTCACTCTACAGTTACAAAGGCTTTTGCTTATGACTAAACCTAGTCACAACATAAACTCAAGGAGTTTACGAATTTACAAGAGGATTCCTAATCAAACGCTTCTAGCTAAGACGTTTAGGAGATACAATAAGTACAATCACAAAGTTAAAACTCAACTAGGACAACAAAAAGCTATCTTTAGGAACTGGTCCGTAGTTGCGTTCAACTTTGTTCTTCAAGCTTGTGAGGATTGATTTCTCTGTTTGGGCAAGAAGCTTGAATGAGAAACTGAAACATTCAAGTGATGTTTTGTATAAACTCATTGTAGGTACACCTTGATCACATCACTTGAAATGATGTGAGCACTTTAGTTGGTCAGAGAATGAGTGGGCGCTGGAAACAGTGCAGTGAGGCAGAAACAATGCAGTCAGTCACTTCATTTCCAGCTGTGTCCAATTGACTTTGTAATGCGATAAGGGAACCATAAGGGTATCAGATCCTTTTTTGGGTTCCTAGCTCTTGAAGTTGTAGCAGTTCATCTTTAGCTGGAATCCGTTAAGCTTGCAGTATAGTCTGAGTAGGTCAGGTTCCCTATCTGGTTCTTAACAGTAAGTTTGTTAGATCATCAAAACATAAGGCAAGAACATTTAAAACCTATCAATTTCCCCCTTTTTGATGATGACAAACTTAACATGGATAGAGTGGATTTAGAGCAGTAGGAACCAGATTAAGTAACAGCGGAACAGAGGTTCCCCCCGACTCTATGCCCTTTCGTAACACATGTGTTCCCCCTGAGTTGATGGCCATATTATTTTCCCCTTTTGGCATCATTAAAAAAACACAGATAGAATAACAGCAAAAAGAAGTCCAGCTAAGCTAACTCATGTCACATATGTGCATACAAGTATGATAGAGAATAGAAACACAGAAGTAAAGTACCGACATAATAAAACAAGGATTGATATTAATAAAACTTTAATATGCCTTTGCTTTGAAAAAGCAAAAGGCAACATTGGACTTGTGAAAATGGGAGCAGTAGTGTTTCATCCCAACCACATAAAAAAAAAGAAAACAAAAACATCTGCCAAAACATCAAAGGACACTTAACAAACATTTCCAGAAACTGGTCACTGAAGGGGTACTTAGGGGGCACTAGGAGTAAAGGGCTTGGAAGTTGCAGCAAGCGTTTGGAGAACGAGGTCTATTCGGGCATCTCCCGACTTTTGCTCATTGAGCAGTTCTTCTTTCAGGTTCTCTACTTGCGCCCTGAGATCAGCATTCTCCTTTGTCAAACGAGCTACTTCATCATGTGACACCGGAACCCCTTGGGCTTGCTGACCTTCCAGGATAGCATTCCTGGCCTTCAACCGACAAATTTCCTCAGCTGCACTGTTCTGAGCATTAATAAGTTGTGAGACGGTTGATGTAATTCCTACCCCCCCCCCCCCCCATTCTTTTCTATGCACTCGCATTCTTCTAAAGTTATCTGTGAGAAAGTCTGCTTCCTAGTCCCCACCTTGACTGTCCCCAGTGGAACCTCAAAGAATTTAAACACTTGAGTAAGCAGGAACCCATAGGGAAGGCCATGATTACCATCTTTGAAGGTGGCAACCTTTTGCATGTGTTCAATCATAATAGCAGGCAGACTCACAGGAGTAAAACTGTCCAATTGCTCCATCAAGAACAGGTCAGACTTAGAAGTCACTAACCTCCTCTCAGCTTGAGGCAATAGAACTTTGTTAACCAATTCGAACAGCAGCTGATAGACAGGGAGTAGCGCTTTCTTATGGATCTGGTCCCCCTTCTGGTTTGCATTGTCTTTTACCACGGCATTTATGAAGTTAAACTGACACACATCTTTTACACTGGACACACCAACTGTAGGAACTTTAAGAATCTCTCCAAGCAACTTTACATCGAACACGATGTCTACTCCATTGACCGAAGCACAAATGTGGTCAGTCTCAACGGGAAAGAGGCTAGAAAAGAAGCCTTGTACCTCATCCTTATATACCTTAGGGGAATCAATGTGAAATAGATGCGCCCAACGTTGAAACTCGACCATTTCCAGAATTTGGAGCATACCGGCCATCTCAGAGATTGCTGGGTCAAACGTACGACCCAGCAGAACTTTTGATGCCTCAGGCGTTCAAAGCCAAGGCTGACTTCACTTCTCATTCTCTTCACAGAACCAGGTTCTTCAAAGATTTCAGACTTGCGTTTGCCGGACTTCGCTCCACTGAATTTTCTTTTTCCCTTGGATTTGACTAACACATCCTCATCAGACATCGAGAACTCACTCACCACCTCCTTCATCTTGGGCCTAGAGGTTGACCCCTTCTCTATTGAACCAGACTTCTTCTTTGTTTAAGACCGTCTGACAAATGAACCAGGTTCATCTGGGGTTTCCTCTTCCACCTCTACTATAGGGATCGCCTCATCACTTACAGGTACATTGTCTTTCACCAACTTTCTCCTTTTCTTCTTACTACTCTTCTTGCTCTTTTGAAGGGCAGAATCGTAGGCCTCCTTAACTTGAAGCCTGGTAGTAGGTCATTTGGTTTCAGACTCAGGGATGGACACAACCCTCTGCTTACTTATGAATGCATCACGAGCCACGTTATCAAGGTTTTCTTCATCACTGGATCTCATTTCAGGTACTTGAATTTCCAAGGGCACGGCAGCGAATGCAGGAACAAAACTGTCTTGGGAATGTGAGCCCTGACCTGGGTCCTCCCGAGAGGGATCAGGTTCCTCATGTGATGCCCCAGTAGTATCTGCTAGTGTATCCTCTCCAACAGTTACAATGGCCCCTTCGTCCCCCATAATTTGTACCTCGTCTTTCTGAGAGATGATCTCATGCAGTACACCATCCACAGACACCACAAACACGGTTACAACATTTTTCTCTTCCTCAAATGGTGTTACTACCACCATGGAATCAGTAGCAATGATGGCAGAACTCCTTATGACCTCAGGGTTTTGACCTTGTTCTCCACTTGGTCTTTGACTAGTGGGAGCCTCAAACGATGGGGAGGACAGAGCAGTAGTTTTAAGGGTTTCTGGATTAGGAAAAGACTGGGAAACTGGGTGAGGTGTGACTATAGCGGTAGGAGTAATAGTGGGTGAGGAAGGCTCAGTGGGAGCGGAAGGCTCCATAGGTTGATTAGTAGTAGTTACGACTGAGGCAGAGAGATCGAAAATTGACTCAGCCATTGAAAAAGTGGTGTGACGATGCTTTTGGGAAATTCTAATGTAAGACTTATGGTTAGGAAGAGCAAAAAACAAGGGTTTTTAAGAGGAGAGGATAATTATGAAGAGAGAGGAATAGGCACCGGTTCTGACACGGCGGTTGGGCGTAGAGAATTGCAATGTTTCAGAGGGAGATGTAACAATTTGAAATGTGTTGATACCCAATTTTTCCCTAAGTATTTTTATGTACTCAAAATATCCTCAAAATAGCATATACATGCATATATAAGCATTCCCAAGAGTTTTGGTATTTTTCCTTATTTTAAATCAATTTATTGTCTATTTTAACAGTACAAAATCCAATAATTATTCCCAAAATTATCATTTTTTGTGAATAACTTATTTTATTATCATATTTACACCAAATATAATTAAGATAATTTTTTGTATATTTTTACAAATTTGTTTGGTATTTTTAAAGCTAATTACATATAAAGGCAATTATAGCCTATTTTACGATTAATAGTGTTTTATAATTGTAAAATTAGTTCTAATATTTTTAAATTAATACATATGTATTATTAATTGGCTCAGCGTCTTCAATTTTCTTTTAAAATTATTTTCACTATTTTTATAAAATAACATGGGAAAACTGGCTTTTCAATTTTGGCCACATTTCATTTCAATTATAGCCTCAATTTCATTTTAATCTTAAACCCAATTGGCCCCAATCCTAATGCCCAATTGGGCCAGCCCAATTCCAATTTAACCCAACCCCTGACCCATTAAACTAAACCCGTCTGGGATCCCTTTAAATCCAGGTCGTTGATCCTTTCGATCAACGGCCACAAATAACCCTTTCCTTTTTAATTCCAAACGACCTAACCCTAACCCTCATTTCTCTCAGTCAGCCTCCCCCAAACTCTCTCCTTCTCTCAAACGCTCCCTAGCACTCGAAACCCTAATCGCCTCCGCCGTCTTCTCCGAGCAATCTCATCGGAGTCCATGGCTTCTCCAGCCATGGACATCCTGTGCTTACCTTCCTTTCCCCCAAACCGTGGTTGTTCGAGATTTCGAGGCCTGGCCTCGATAAAGTCCGTTCAGATCCGTTGTAGATCTGTGGTTCTATGGCTTCTCCGGCCATGTCCCGGTGTGTTCGAGCTTTAAGAGCCTAGCTATGGCTCAGATCTGTTCGAGACCAGACCCTTTCCACGCCTTCTCATTTCTAGGGTTTCTCAGAAACCCTAAACTATTCGAGGTTCTTTCTTTGTTTATTTGCCTAGATCTGTGTTGAACCTATGCTATATTTGACGTTTTGAGTGTTTTCCCCAAATTTCCTTTTCAAAATCGTTTGGTTTTTCAAAATTAGGGTTTCTGAAAGTCTTTCGATTCTTGTTGTTCTTTTCTTTTAGATGTTTGTCTGTATTATGCTCGTATGTTTTCCTCCTCTATTACGCATGTATTGTCTTTCTACTTTTATATGTATGCTCACATGATTAGTCTGTTTTTCTCACTCTTCTACCATGCATATTTACTACTGAGTTTCTTGATGTTTTGCTTTCCTGAACTATGTTCGTGTTCTTGTTAAGCATGTTTTCTTAAATGCCAAAGTTTTTCTGAGCATGTTCTTCATGCCTTAAAGTGGTTTCCTTTCTTTGATTGTTTCAAGCCCGCCATTGTATTTGCCTGATTCTCATGATACTCCTTGAGTCTGTTCACTTGCCTTCTCGTTTCTGTGTTTGATTCGATGGGGAAACCCTAGAATTTGGGGGGTTTTCTTGGTAAATTGAATTAGGGTTCCACTTTGGGGACCCTGTACCTTCAGACTCACTATGAGTCTCTGGTTGAACTCGTATTCTTTTGTTTACGATTCTAAACACTTCAATGTTAAACTCTTTTGTATGAATTGTTTGCTTTATATGTAAGAAGCTCCTCTTCCAAGGTTTTTGGTGATTGCTTGATTGATTTTGGATCCCTTTGATAGGGTCTTGATTGATTGCCACTGATTTTCTTTGGTTAAGCCCTCTTTACCTATTTCTGGTTTGGTTCATTCGATTTAAACTTAGTACTTTGATTTTGTTAATTGTTTGATTGATTCCCTTTCCTTTCTCTTTACAAATCAAGTACTATTGAAACATTTCCTTAAATATACCTCGTGTATTTTCCCTTCTTATGCTACTGTGAAGGATTTTATTCAAATTTCCTTTCCTTGTTTACACTTTTCCGTTTGAAATTAAATCCCTTGACTAAAGGGAGAATATTTGAGACTGATTTTTTTTTAAAAGGGTTTTCTTACCTTTCTTGTTTGCTTCTCTACACTATAAAAGAGGCTACCCTTCTACACTTTTACACACGAACACAGAATACCATCTGAGTTCACAATTCCCTTTCACTCTCTCTTTCTGATACTCACACTGCTGTGGACTTTGCTCGCTTTCTTCTGCATTCTTTATTTCTATACCGGTATGTTTCAGTTAGTTTATACGGCCCAAGAACAATGTGTTTAATTCTGTCCACATGTTTTCTAGCATATTATAACGTGTTTCCCCTTCTCTTACAGTCCAGCATTTAAATAATCTGTGCAGTTGTTTGTTTGTTGTGAATATGATGATTTATGAATTCCCTTACCCCTTTTACCCCTTTGTATGTGAGTTTATTGTTCAGGTCATAGCAGCACCCCAATATTGCTGTCTATGATCCTGAACTGGGTTCATTGAACTCCTTAACTCAATCAATTCCCACTTCCCATTCTCCCCATTGTGTGCTTGAGCCTTGACTTAGGTCTGATAGTGTCCTAATCACTATCCAGACCTTTGTCTGACCATCAAAGGGTCTGCTCCTAACTTGTTCATCTAGCAAGTGGTCAGGGGTGTGCCAGCCTACCTTATGGCTAGGTATGACCACCACCTGTCATGGCCCCCTAATTCCCTTTCACTTTGCACTTACTCCTAGCTATAAGTTCTACCCCTCTCTTCCAAGCCATGCTTTGGGACCCCTGAGCTCCCTCTGAACTTGGATGCCTGAGGGCTGGCTATTCCACACTGCACCATCCTGTTTATAATGGCATCCTGGGTGTAAGCAATGTCTGGAATCCCTGAGGTTCCTTGAAACTTTGAAACACCCTGGATAATGAGAAGGCTTTGGAGATCTGGACCCCGGAGTTGGTTAAATACATATTATTGGACATTAAGATTGAATTAGGCTGCTTGGATCTAGCTGTTAGTTTTTTATAAGATTGAATTAGGCTGCTTGGATCTAGCTGTTAGTTTTTTATGTATTTTTATTATTTCAGTTGATTCATTGGGTTGTAATAACTTGTATAGAACTCGGGGAATCTAGTAAAAGGGTGTGGGAGGGGTTTTACTTTCTTGAATCAATAAAGGGTAGATATCATGACTTTAGGACTTTAATTTTTTCACTAGAAATACTGTACATAAGATGGTTCGATGTTTCTGATTCAAGTCACATAGATACCATGCCTATAGGGTTTAACGTTTAATTATGATATAAGTCATCTAGAAATCCTGCCTATAGGACCTTAACGTTCATGTAATCAGTGCATATAGAAATCATGCCTATAGGGAATGCATATGCATTAGGCAAACTGTAGGGTAATTAAATAATTACCTCTTCTTACCAGTTCTTAACAGGCTTTTTTTTAAAATCAGATATAGATATCATAGGATTCCGCATCAAGTTCGTCCGATTCTTCTTAAGCAATAACAATCTGTTAACTGGTCTCTAATGTCTTAATGTTTTCAGCCTCAATCTTTTGACAAAACTCTTTTGAATCAGTATATATTTGAGTTTTTCAAATCAGCACCTCTTCTGAAATGGTTTCTTTCTAAAATTCTGCCTAAACATTTTCCAACTCAGTTTTGGTCTTCCTGAAATTGTCTTTAAAACAGTTCTGCAGTTTACTCTTTCCTTAAGTATTTCTGACTCTGGAACTCTTTTTATGGTTTATACTCATGATTCTCTTAAAACTTATTTCTAAACTGACTGTAGTCTGTACTTTCCGGCATTAGACTACTTTTCTAGAACCAGTACTTTCTAAATCACTCGCTTAAAATACCGTAAGTTCTGACAATTGGATCCAAGTTGCCTAATGTGGGCTTCCTGTCTAAACGTATGTATCGAACCAGTCCGCTCGCAGCTTAATTTTTAATTTTAAAGACCAAACCAGTATGTGTAAAGGCATGCTAAACTATATGTTATCTGATTTACGGGGTTTATGTGAGCCTTACCTGTTTGTCTGTTCATTCCCCCTACTTGTTACTTGTTTTTGAATGTCGATTAGAATTTTTTTCCTTTAAACTCCATAAAGGCCCCCATCCCTTTCTTCCCCTTTTAGGATTAGAAGTCCTAATGCCCCGGGACTAATAGCTTGGGACGGGTAATAGCATGCAATTGGCAAACGATACCATTCCGTGCTCCAATACCTTAACGGGGTGGGAAAGGGTAGACATGGAGATGATGATTACACGATAACACTATGCGTACAATTGAGTACCAGTGTTGTGCGAATGATCCATGTAATATATAAACCTAGGACCCCCCTCCCTCTTTATTAGTTTA
>NC_031997.1:33529419-33546039 GCF_001879085.1 Nicotiana attenuata
ATATATAAGCATTCCCAAGAGTTTTGGTATTTTTCCTTATTTTAAATCAATTTATTGTCTATTTTAACAGTACAAAATCCAATAATTATTTCCAAAATTATCATTTTTTGTGAATAACTTATTTTATTCTCATATTTACACCAAATATAATTAAGGTAATTTTTTGTATATTTTTACAAATTTGTTTGGTATTTTTAAAGCTAATTGCATATAGAGGCAATTATAGCCTATTTTACGATTAATAGTGTTTTATAATTGTAAAATTAGTTCTAATATTTTTAAATTAATACATATGTATTATTAATTGGTTCAGCATCTTCAATTTTCTTTTAAAATCATTTTCACTATTTTTATAAAATAACAGGGGAAAACTGGCTATTTCAATTTTGGCCACATTTCATTTATATTATAGCCTCAATTTCATTTTAATCTTAAACCCAATTGGCCCCAATCCTAATGCCCAATTGGGCCAGCCCAATTCCAATTTAACCCAACCCCTGACCCATTAAACTAAACCCGCCCGGGATCCCTTTAAATCCAGGCCGTTGATCCTTTTGATCAACGGCCACAAATAACCCTTTCCTTTTTAATTCCAAACGACCTAACCCTAACCCTCATTTCTCTCAGACATCCGCCCCCAAACTCTCTCCTTCTCTCAAACGCTCCCTAGCACTCGAAACCCTAATCGCCTCCGCCGTCTTCTCCGAGCAATCTCATCGGAGTCCATGGCTTCTCCGGCCATGGACATCCTGTGCTTACCTTCCTTTCCCCCAAACCGTGGTTGTTCGAGATTTCGAGGCCTGACCTCGATAAAGTCTGTTTAGATCCGTTGTAGATCTGTGGTTCTATGGCTTCTCCGGCCATGTCCCGGTGTGTTCGAGCTTTAAGAGCCTAGCTATGGCTCAGATCTGTTCGAGACCAGACCCTTTCCACGCCTTCTCATTTCTAGGGTTTCTCGAAAACCCTAAACTATTCGAGGTTCTTTCTTTGTTTATTTGCCTAGATCTGTGTTGAACCTATGCTATATTTGACGTTTTGAGTGTTTTCCCCAAATTTCCTTTTCAAAATCGTTGGTTTTTCAAAATTAGGGTTTCTGAAAGTCTTTCGATTCTTGTTGTTCTTTTCTTTTAGATGTTTGTCTGTATTATGCTCGTATGTTTTCCTCCTCTATTACGCATGTATTATCTTTCTACTTTTATATGTATGCTCACATGATTAGTCTGTTTTTCTCACTCTTCTACCATGCATATTTACTACTGAGTTTCTTGATGTTTTGCTTTCCTGAACTATGTTCGTGTTCTTGTTAAGCATGTTTTCTTAAATGCCAAAGTTTTTCTGAGCATGTTCTTCATGCCTTAAAGTGGTTTCCTTTCTTTGATTGTTTCAAGCCCGCCATTGTATTTGCCTGATTCTCATAAGACTCCTTGAGTCTGTTCACTTGCCTTCTCGTCTCTGTGTTTGATTCGATGGGGAAACCCTAGAATTTGGGGGTTTTTCTTGGTAAATTGAATTAGGGTTCCACCTTGGGGACCCTGTACCTTCAGACTCACTATGAGTCTCTGGTTGAACTCGTATTCTTTTGTTTACGATTCTAAACACTTCAATGTTAAACTCTACTGTATGAATTGTTTGCTTTATATGCAAGAAGCTCCTCTTCCAAGGTTTTTGGTGATTGCTTGATTGATTTTGGATCCCTTTGATAGGGTCTTGATTGATTGCCACTGATTTTCTTTGGTTAAGCCCTCTTTACCTATTTCTGGTTTGGTTCATTCGATTTAAACTTAGTACTTTGATTTTGTTAATTATTTGATTGATTCCCTTTCCTTTCTCTTTACAAATCAAGTACTATTGAAACCTTTCCTTAAATATACCTCGTGTATTTTCCCTTCTTATGCTACTGTGAAGGATTCTATTCAAATTTCCTTTCCTTGTTTACACTTTTCCGTTTGAAATTAAATCCCTTGACTAAAGGGAGAATATTTGAGACTGATTTTTTTTAAAAGGGTTTTCTTACCTTTCTTGTTTGCTTCTCTCCACTATAAAAGAGGCTACCCTTCTACACATTTACACACGAACACAGAATACCATCTGAGTTCACAATTCCCTTTCACTCTCTCTTTCTGATACTCACATTGCTGTGGACTTTGCTCGCTTTCTTCTGCATTCTTTACTTCTATACCGGTATGTTTCAGTTAGTTTGTACGCCCCAAGAACAATGTGTTTAATTCTGTCCACATGTTTTCTAGCATATTATAACGCGTTTCCCCTATTCTTACAGTCCAGCATTTAAATAATCTGTGCAGTTGTTTGTTTGTTGTGAATATGATGCTTTATGAATTCCCTTACCCCTTTTACCCCTTTGTATGTGAGTTTATTGTTCAGGGCATAGCAGCACCCCAATATTGCTGTCTATGATCCTGAACTGGGTTCATTGAACTCCTTAACTCAATCAATTCCCACTTCCCATTCTCCCCATTATGTGCCTGAGCCTTGACTTAGGTCTGATAGTGTCCTAATCACTATCCAGACCTTTGTCTGACCATCAAAAGGTCTGCTCCTAACTTGTTCATCTAGCAAGTGGTCAGGGGTGTGCCAGCCTGCCTTATGGCTAGGTATGACCACCACCTGTCATGGCCCCCTAATTCCCTTTCACTTTGCACTTACTCCTAGCTATAAGTTCTGCCCCTCTCTTTTTATGGTTTATACTCATGATTCTCTTAAAACTTATTTCTAAACTGACTGTAGTCTGTACTTTCCGGCATTAGACTACTTTTCTAGAACCAGTACTTTCTTAATCACTCGCTTAAAGTACCGTAAGTTCTGACAATTGGATCCAAGTTGCCTAATGTGGGCTTCCTGTCTAAACGTATGTATCGAACCAGTCCGCTCGCTGCTTAACTTTTAATTTTAAAGACCAAACCAGTATGTGTAAAGGCATGCTAAACTATATGTTATCTGATTTACGGGGTTTATGTGAGCCTTACCTGTTTTTCTGTTCATTCCCCCTACTTTTTACTTGTTTTTGAATGTCGATTGGAATTTTTGTCCTTTAAACTCCATAAAGGCCCCCATCCCTTTCATCCCCTTTTAGGATTAGAAGCCCTAATGCCCCGGGACTAATAGCTTGGGACGGGTAATAGCATGCAATAGGCAAAAGATACCATTCCGCGCTCCAATACCTTAACGGGGTGGGAAAGGGTAGACATGGAGATGATGATTACACGATAACACTATGCGTACAATTGAGTACCAGTGTTGTGCGAATGATCCATGTAATATATAAACCTAGGACCCCCCCCCCTCCTCTTTATTAGTTTAAAAATTTTCTGAATCTTAAAAAGCTGTTGCACTTTTGACTTCTGTTTTTCACATAATTTTCAGATTGTTCGCACTAAGTACTTGACTTCTTCCTACTTGCACTTTTAACTAAACTGCTCCTTCCCTAAAATTCAGCACTTTTTTTTAACCTTTTGTGCTTCTTATTTGTAATAGTTTTCTCGTATTTGCAATGCTTGCTTGTTTACTTGTTTGTTTGCATTCAAAGTTACAATTGTAGCATGGCCGGGAACCACACTAGTGGATCTTGAGGGGTGCCTAACACCTTCCCCTCGAGATAATTTCTAGCCCTTACCCAAACTCTGGTTCTTCATCTCAAATTCTTCCTTAAAGTGTCCTAATGCACTATAATCATTAGGTGGTGACTCTTCAAACTAAAAAATCCAATTCTCGCAAGGGAATAGAGTTGTCCTCCCGAATGTCGTATACCCGATTCCGAACTCCGTTTTGGAAGAAAAAGGGGGCGTTGACAAAATGAAGAGACATGATAGCAGGATCTGAAAAGTTGAATGACATGGCAGTTGTGTTTTGTACCCTTTTTAAGACGTATATTCAAGAATGCACAAAACTACTAGCCTTTGGTACAAGAACCAGGTTCTTGACCTTTTATTTGAAAGAATCAATCCTCTTTTATCATTCATGCACTGCATCTATAGCTTCTATACTCATCATGCGTGTTTACCTGCAACGGTATTGAAGTGAGTTAGACATGGCCAGAAAACACTTTTAGCCAGTTATTTCTTGAAGGTGATTTTCATAGCCAGATAAAGAGGAATCAAGTTCTCAACCGGGCTTTAAAAGCCCCAACTTCACTATGTTTCTTTCAAATTGTTCCCTGCTTAGCGCCTTGGTGAAAATGTCTGCAATTTGATCTTCTGTGCTGCAGAATTTCATATATACCAGCCCTTTCTCCACATTGTCCCTCAGAAAGTGATGCCTCACATCAATATGTTTTGTCCTTTTGTGTTGAACTGGATTCTTGGCCATGTTGAGTGCACTGGTGTTTTCACATATAAGGGGCACACTCTCAGAGAGTACCCCAAAGTCCTCCAGTTGCTGCGTGATCCATAAAAGTTGAGCACAGCAGGATGTTGCGGCTACATATTCAGCTTCAGCTGTTGAAAGAGCCACTGAATTTTGCTTCCTTGTGCCCCAAAAGATAAGACATGAACCTAAGAAGTGAGCCATTCCAGAAGTGCTTTTCCTGTCCACAAGATAACATGCATAATTTGCATCAGCATATCCAATCAGATTAAAACTGTCACCTGATGGATAATACAGCACCAGGTCCTGTGTTCCTTTGAGATATCTCAGTATTCTTTTGGCAGCCTTCGAGTGAGATTCCTTGGGATTTGACTAAAACCTTGCACACATCCCCAAACTAAAAATAATATCAGGTCTGCTGGCAGTGAGATAGAGGAGAGACCCAATAATGCCTCTATACATGGTTTGATTCAGAGGAGATCCAGTTTCATCCATGTCCAGTCGAGTAGCAGTAGCAATGGGAGTGTCTATCACCTTTGATGCTTCCATGTCAAACCTCTTCAAGAGCTCCCTGATGTATTTTTGCTGACAAATGGATATACCCTTTGGGGACTGTTTTACTCGAAGGCCCAAGAAGAAGTTCGGTCCCCCCATCATGCTCATTTCAAATTCACTTCCCATGAGTTTTGCAAATTCTTCACACAGAGAATCAGCTGTTGCTCCAAAAATGATATCATCAACATAGACCTGAACAATGAGCAGGTTCCTTCCTCGTTTCTTTAAGAAAAAGGTGTTGTCAATTTTCCCTCTTTTAAAGCCATTTTCCAAGAGGAACTTTGACAACCTTTCATACCAAGCTCGAGGAGCCTGCTTTAGCCCGTACAAAGCTTTGTCCAGTTTAAACACATATTCAGGGTGCTCATGACATTCAAACCCTGGGGGTTGCTTCACATAGACTTCTTCCTTAAGGAGTCCATTCAAAAATGCACTCTTGACATCCATTTGGAACAAGGTGAATTCCATATGAGATGCAAAATCGACTAGAATTCTAATAGCTTCCATGCGAGCCACTGGAGCAAACGTTTTATCATAGTAAATCCCTTCCTCCTGATTGTAGCCTTGGAACACTAGCATGGCCTTGTTCCTTGTGGTAATTCCATGTTCATCGAGCTTGTTTCTGAATACCCACCAGGTTCCTATAATGGTTCGATCTGGGGGTCTAGGTACTAGGTGACACACATTGTTTCTCTCAGACTGATGTAGCTCGTCTTGCATGGCTGTAATCCAATCTGCATCTTTCAAGGCTTCTTAGATATTTTTGGGTTCTATCTGGGAAAGAAAAGCTGAGAAGGCAAGTGAATTTCTGGCTCTTGACCTGGTTTGTACTCCGAAATCTAGAGGAGTAATAATGTTGTCCATTGGATGAGAGCTTTGGTGTCTCCAGTTAGACGCCTGAGGTTCATTCTGAGAGGAAGAGGGTATGTTTGGCTGATTTTCCTCTGTCCTTTTCTCAGGTGCTAGTGGAGTTCCATGAACTTCATCAACCACTCTTTCTTCAGCTTCAGTGGTTGTAATTAAAGTGTTTGGTTCTATTGAAGATGAGGTAGAATTGTCTTCATTTAGCTCCTTTACTTGACTCATCATATCTGCCTTTCCATTTGTCATGTTGATGACCTCACCACGGACTAGTAAGGGTTCTCCATCTTGATCTTCCTCAGCACTCTTCTCACAGGATGGATAAGACTCATCAAAAATAACATGGACACTTCCCTCAACACATTGAGTCTACTTATTATATATCTTGTAAGCCTTGCTTTGAGAAGAGTAGCCCAAAAATATTCCTTCATCACTCTTGGCATCGAATTCACCAAGTTGATCCTTTCCATTGTTGAGAACATAGAATTTGCACCCAAATGTTCTTAGGTGAGTCAGCTTGGGTTTCCTTCCATTCAACAATTCATACGGGGTTTTGTTCAGAAGTGATCTGATCATGCACCTGATCACCAAGTAGCAGGCATTGTTGACAGCTTCAACCCAGAAGTTCTTTGCAATTCCACTGTCGATCAGCATTGTTCTTGCCGTTTCTTCCAGAGTTCTTTTCTTCCTTTCTACTACTCCATTTTGTTGGGGAGTTCTGGGAGCTGACATGTTATGAGTGATGCCATTTTCATTGCAGAATTCATCAAATTTGACATAGTCAAATTCTGTCCCATGATCTGATCTAATGCATGCGACACTAGACTCCATCTTCACCTGGATTTTCTTCACAAAGGCCACAAACACCTCAACAGTTTCATCTTTGGTTCTGAGAAACAGAGTCCATGTGAATCTGGAGTAGTCATCCACTATCACAAAAATGTATCTTTTTTGTCCTTTGCTTTGCACTCTCATAGGTCCACACAGATCCATATGCAGAAGATCTAGTGGCTTTGAGGTGCTCACATCTCTTTTAGACTTAAAAGAGGACTTCACATGTTTTCCTCTAGCACGGGCATCACAGACTATTTGCATCTTGAATTGTGACATAGGCAGACCATGGACCAGGTCCTTCTGAATTAGTTTGTTCAGAAGAGTAAAACTTGCATGGCCCAGTCTTCTGTGCCATAGTTCAGCATCATCATCAAGAGCTTTCAGACAACCAGATCACCACTCTGTAAGGACTCGAAATCAGCAACATAGATGTTCTTGTATCCTTTGGCCACAAGTACTATTTCACCGGTCACAAGATTAGTGACTGTACATATTTTGGACAAGAATTTCACTTTGTGTCCTTTATCACAGATTTGAGAGACACTCAAGAGACTGTACTTAAGGTCATTGACATAGTATACATTTTCAATAGAATGAGTGAGTGACTTCCCGACTTTTCTAACTCCAAGAATGTACCCCTTTTTTCCATTGCCAAAGGATACACTCCCTCCTTGCAGAGCTTTTAGTGAAAGAAAGTCAGTGGTGTTCCTAGTCATGTGCTTTGAACACCCACTATCCATGAACCATTGTTGACCGCTTCCTTTCACTGTTCCCTGCACAAGAGATTAAGAGTTAGTTTGGGAACCCAAGAAAGTTTGGTCCCTTGTAGTAGGCAAGAGGATGAATAAGAGTTCTCTTAGTCCATGCAGGTAATGTGCGTTTTTTGTGAGTGGAACCTGGTCCCTCTTTTGTAGTCACCTTTTCAGCAAACACTTTGTTTTTCTAAACCGATTGATTCTTGGCCTGGACATCTTCCTTGAAGTGCCTAGTGTTCCCACATTGGGTACAAGGCTAGTTATCAGAGACAGTGACGTACTTGCTGTGAGGGTTGTGAGGAGTTTTCTCCCTTTGGAACCCTATTCCCTGCCTGTTTTCACAATCATTAGTATGCAAGGCAGTGGTAGCTTCGGAGGACCAGGTCCACTTTATGGACTTTTCAAGATCATTCTTTACTCTTTCTATATTAGTTTGGAGTTGCTCGTTTTTCTTAATTTCAGCACACATCCTAGATCTCATAGTTTTCACCTTATTTTCAAGCCTAATGTGTTCCTCACTGGCTATATCCTTTCCCTTTCCAGAATTTTCAGGTTTTGACTTAGTCCATGGTTTCACTATTGTTTCCCTTAGGTCTGTAATTTCTGCCAATAGATCATCCTTTTCTTTTTTGAGGATTTCAATGGTTTTCTTATGGTTAGTAACTACAGCCACTAAGTCGTCTCTAGTTTATTTAGATTATCCTAATTCTAAGGTAAAAGAATCCATATCCTTCACAAGACTATGAAAAGCAGTGATTAATACATCAGCTAAAGACATGAGTTTATTTGGAGAATAGGATTTCAGATTTCTCTAAACATCCCTGAAATTTACCTCTTTGTTGCCATTGTCTTCATCATCATCTGATAGAGCCATCAAAGCAAAAGTTGAGTCATATCCAATCTCCTCGCCTTCAACTGCCATCATGGAACTATCACCAGTATCAGGTTCATCTTCAAACTCACTAGAGGAATTTCCCCCATGCTGCAAGAGCCTGTCTCATCATATTGTCAGTGGATCTTTTTCTCTTGAAGTCCTTGAAAGGAATCTGATTCGTCTTAGTTGTTTTCTCATGGTAGTTCTTGGAGAATTATTGCTTCAAGAGAGGACAGTCTTTCATGAAGTGTCTAGGCTTTCCACACTTGTAACAAAGATCACAGTTTTTTGGTCTGTTAGAGCCGTCCCTTTTTAGCATTTCTCCATTTCTTCTGACCATCTTCTGAAATCTTTTGGTTAAGTAAGCCATGTCACTGTCTTCCTCACTTGAATCATTGTCATCAGCTTTAAGTACCAGGTTCTTTTCCTTCTTGGATTCTCTTCTTTCATTGTCTATCTTTCTCTTCAACTCATATGTCTTCAAGTTTCCAATCAGCTCTTCTATGGTCAGCTCCTGTAAGTCCTTTGATTCAGTAATAGCATTCACTTTGCTTTCCCAAGAGCTAGGCAGAAAGCTGGGGATTTTCCTCACTAGCTTGTTTCTGGGAATAGTTTCACCAAGTGAGTGTAACTCATTTATGATGGAAGTGAATCTTATGTGCATATCTTGAATGGATTCATCGTCCCTCATTTTAAAGAGTTCATACTCGATAGTGAGCATATCAATCTTAGACTGTTTTACTTGTGTAGTTCCCTCATGAGCTAGTTTGTAAGGCTTCCCATATCTCCTTGGCAGTGTCGCAGGTGGAGATTATATTGTACTCTTCGGGATCTATTCCACATACTAGAATTTTCTTGGCACGAAAGTTCTTCACCACAGCTTTCTTGTCTGCTTCAGTGTACTCTTTGCTGATTTTTGCCATTGAAAATAGAAGTTCCTCTAGTACCTTGGTTGGAACATAAGGACCATCGCATATGATATCCCATAACTCACAATCCTCAGCCATGATAAAATCGTGCATTCTTATTTTCCACCACCCATAGTATTGTCCATTGAACTTGCGTGGTCGGTATGTAGATTGACCTTCTTCAAAATTTGGTGGAGCAGCCATGAGGATCCTTCCTAGGTGTTAGCCTGATAGGAGGAACCTGCTCTGATACTAATTGTTAGTCTGTGTGAGTCCACCAAACAGTAGAGTACCTGGTCCTCTACAAGATTCTGCTGAGAATGCTAATAAAACAGTACATAAATAAGGCAGAGGATTTTTACATGAAAAAATCCCACACAAGGGGATCAAACAACCATGACCTACACTTGTAGGCTTTCAACTTCACTAACTTGTAAAACACCTATTACAAGCCACTTTACAATGACTCCATTAAAAAGAATTTACTCAACTAACTTGTTGTACTCTACCACAAGCCACTTTGTGACTTCCTAGTTACAAAGACTTTTACTAACTTGTGATGATCTCACCACAAGCCACTTTGCCACTCTACAGTTACAAAGGCTTTTGCTTATGACTAAACCTAGTCACAACATAAACTCAAGGAGTTTACGAATTTACAAGAGGATTCCTAATCAAATGCTTCTAGCTGAGCAGTTTAGGAGATACAATAAGTACAATCACAAAGTTACAACTCAACTAGGACAACAACAAGCTATCTTTAGGAACTGGTCCGTAGTTGCGTTCAACTTTGTTCTTCAAGCTTGTGAGGATTGATTTCTCTGTTTTGGCAAGAAGCTTGAATGAGAAACTGAAACATTCAAGTGATGTTTTATATAAACTCATTGTAGGTACACCTTGATCACATCACTTGAAATGATGTGAGCACTTTAGTTGGAAAAATGAGTGGGTGCTGGAAACAGTGCAGTGCGGCAAAAATAGTGCAGTTAGTCACTTTGTTTCAGTTGTGTCCAATTGACTTTGTACTGCGATAAGGGAACCACAAGGGTATCAGATCCTTGTTTGGGTTCCTCGAGGAATCACAAATTCCACATGCTGCACGGATAACTCATGTGCTAACAATAATACCCGCACGGACAGCTCGCATGCCAATAATATCAATATATATATATCTGCACAGACAACTCACGTGCTAATAATATCAACATATGGATTTGCACAGACAACTCACGTGCTAATAACATAATACGCCTGGCATGGTCACAAACCTCCAGTCCCAGCATATCATATAGGAGCAATCCAATGAGTACACCCGTATAGGCTAAATGAAATAAGATTCACATGCTCCTGCACTGGCATAAATAACACATTATACTGTATACGTGAGCAAATTGTGTTATCACAACTCAATCGGTAAGTTTAACGCAGAATTAGTAACTACCAAGTTTGTTCTGGGAATTAGCCTCTTTGTAATCCCAAGTATAGTCCAGATAGTTCTCAACAAGTTATGATTAGGAGAAACACCATACCTTTAAGCTCAATAGTCCACTCTAGGCATATCATAGCCTAAGCATCTTCCCGAACATGAATAATTGTCTGGTGCTCGCACATGGGTCCAACCTCACATATATACGCACTCACAACGCGTAGTTATCACAATCAATTAATACAACTAGTGCCTCCACATAATCTTGCTGCAATGCACGATCCTATCCAAACACTGGTCCACATGACACACCTCAAGTCACCATGCTCAAAATCAACAACCACGCGTAATTTGATGTCTAACACCAACAGAGAATCTCCGTTACCACGGAGAAGCAAATGATGCAATGCCACACTGGCTCGAAAAAACATACCCAATGCGCAATCAATCGTGCAATACCTAGATGCCCATCTCACTCAAATTCCGCTATAAAGCCCAAATAGAACCATATCATCTGTGCATTTAATCAACGAATCAAAATCCTGCGAGCATACAAGAGTAACTCACAATTGAATCTTGGAACACGAATAATCTTAAAAACAACCAAATGGCATGTCTCTCAACAATAGCATCCATATTAGCCTACCAATGAACCCCTTATCAAGGAGCTCCTGAAGCTGCTCTTTCAACTCTTTTACCTCTGTCGGTGCCATACAATACAGTGGATAGAAAATGGGCTAAGTGCCCAGCACCAAATCAATACCGAAATAAATAACCCTGTCTGGCGGTACGCTTGGCAGGTTTGCAGGAAACACATCCGGAAAAATACCTCACCATCAGGACTGAATCAATGGTAGGAGTCTCTACACTGACATCCCTCACGAAGGCCAAATAAGAAAGACAACCCTTCCCAACCATCTGCTGGGCCTTCAAAGATGAAATCACTCTACTGGGAACAAAATCCGTCGAACCTTGCCACTCAATCCGTAGCACCCCCGGCATAGCCAACGCCACCGCCATAGCATAATAGTCCAGAATAGCACGACACGGAGACAACCAATCCACTATGCTAAGCAACAAAAGATCCACAACCACGACATAACCTGTTTATGAGAACTCTCAGTCTCCAAATCCATAAAGCACATAAATCATCGTCAACACTCAGATGACTAACACATCCCTCAAGTACAACCATCACACGATAAGTATGTTCATAATTCTTCCGTCCTACATAGCAAAATCTAAATATTATTAGTCGATCAACCAAGTGAGTGTCGTTATATCAATGAACATCCGTTAGTCAAATATAATGTGCCTTTTGTAAATACGCACCCTTCTCAGGGATTACCGAGCATTTATAACATTCGTCTAAATATCTGAAAACTGACTATTATATCCAAAATTCGTGACCTTCCCTTCAAGAATGAACTGCCACCTTGTACATGAAAATCTTAATCCCGCACAACACACCACATCCATCATACCATAATGTGAATAGCAAAAGAATCTCATTATCAATTTTCAATTACTAGCAAATTACATACCGGTTAGTTAAAAACCTTCTAATTGCTCCCATCCAGGAACAAATCATAATACACAACATGTTCCTCACACCGGTAGAAAATATCCGGCTCAAACCACGGTAGAAACCATCAAGAACACCTTGCAATTCATTTGCACATAAACAAGTTACCAGAATTGTATTCTTCTAACTTGAACAAGTCACGTGGGTCGCAACTCCCATGAATATTTCCACCAAAACCTTTGTAGAGCCTCACCACATTATAAGTACACCAATAACCGATCATATTCATTATCGCGTTGATCCAACTAACTACCAAGCTATTCTATTTCTTTGATTCCTTTCCGAATTACCCTCAAATCGTCACTCTTACTTGACATACACCATGAACGTTACCCAAAGCTCACTTGTTAGAGATCCCAACATAAAACCACACAACCTTAAGGCTCATAAGCCACTGTATTCTTCTTAAGCATCCCCGTAAGTACAATAATCGAAACACCCATTCTGAATGTACCTTAGGTGATTTTAAAATCATTCTTTTTCCTCCCTTATAGTGGATTACAGAATCCGTAGTCATACAGAATTACTGCAAGTCTCGGTACCATCCAATATAGATAATTGGTTCTAGCGGCATACAAATCCGAAAAAAATTCAATTGCTACATATACATCTCTGAATCCATAAGAATTATTTCAAGAGTCATCTACTCTTCTCAAATCTAAATTGCACCGCCTAAACAAGCCAATGACACATGTCCCATTAGCAGAACAACACTCAAGGGAGTAACACTGCCTTAAAACCACTGGTCGCATTCACGTTCCATGCGCATTACATTCTTCACAATTAATAACTTAGTCATTCCATGATCTTAACATACTCATAAAGCGTAATATAACCCGTATTTAGGAATTTCATTATTCTAGTCTTCCCCGATCTCAATCTCTGCAGGTCATAACTAACCCACGAGCATGTTTCGAACCAAAACCTAAATTTAACATATAACCATGAAATCAAATTGTCGATAGCGGACTCCCCCACTTGGCTCAAAGCCATAGATCAGAACATTCACTAATTTACAATACATAATCCAGTTACTGCCATAACACTGTAGTGCGATTTGACTAAATTCTTTCCCAGCTCATGCAACATAACTTATATGGTTCCTCAATTCATCTACTAAACTCTCCTTCACTCTCGTGATGGTCATGTCAACTTTCTTGACTAATTCAAATTCAAATCTCAATACATCTACCTACGGGTAGAAAAGAAAATTCACCACACAACATTGTAAATATCAAACCTTTGTAGTTTATTCCGCAAGTGATAACTCGCATGCTTAGCCTCAAGTTGGCATTTTTCTATATCCTTTTTGCAAACACAATTACTACGCAATAATTTAATGTCCCTAAGTCTGAACTCATTTACAATTCATGAGAATTTAATTTGTTCCACAATTTCACAATGTGAGAAAAATAAAATCCTTAATTACTCACATAACTCGAGACTATACGTCAAACAAGACAGAAATCAAAACTCAATAGTCATTACGTCTCAAGTAGACTCTTTTTGTCACTTTCAAACCATTTGAACACCTCCCGCATTCACCTCATACTCATCATATAACCATTTAACCGCTCATCGAGCCACAATTTCAACTCATAAGAACACTACCGGACACATAAGTCCAATGCACAAGTTTTCATAATTGAAACTACCGAGCCTAAGCTGTGGTCTACACCTGGCCTCAAGTCTCCCAGACTATCCCATCATCAGTACACTATAATCATCTTTCGTGTATCATTCATGGAATCACAAACTGTCGAAAACTGATACCGAGCGTTCATATGTGCATACGAATACGTGGAAGGAATGCAAAGGATTACGCTTCAAGCTGAATCAATGCCACATGATAAGGAAAGAAAGATGAGAAGTATATCCTAAATGTCATGTAGCCTCTCGAAGATAGGTATGGACGTCATCATACCGATCCGCAAGACTCTACTAGACACTTGCTCATGACTTGTAGAACCTATGAACCTAGAGCACTGATACCAACTTGTCACGACCCAAAATCCACTAGTCGTGATGGCACCTACCCAACCCGCTAGGTAAGCCAATTAATACTCTCCAATCTCAATAATGTTAATCAATCCATTAAATAGAATATATTATCTTGACCTATTATATTTTTCAAGGACTGGTAGTACAAATCATGAGCTTCTATGAGTAGAATTTACCGACTGATATGAAAACAAATACATCTTCTGTTTGAAAAGTACATAAACAGAGTTTAATGAATCTAAGGCTACCATGAACAAGAGGCAGCTACAACAGGGACATCGGTACATCTTCCAAATCAGCTCTCATTGAACACGGCAACAACGACATCTAAAATCTGCACGCAATATGCAGGAAGTGTAGTATGAGTAATACCGACCCCATGTACTCAATAAGTAACAAACCTAAACTTAGGTTGAAAGCAGTGATGAGCTTGTACCAAGGTCAGGGTCCACACCCATATCCATTAATACTTCACAACAATATTCATAAACAACACAAGGAATAACTTAATAATAAAATGCTCAGCTCGTTCACAGTTCAGGAAAAGTAAATATTTTCTTTTCAAGTATAACAGTAAAACTCAATTCTTTTTACTGAAATCACCAAAATATGAGTAAGTATGAAAATTGTGATTTTTCCATAAAACTTTCTTTCAAAATAGGAGATTTCATTTTTCAAATGGCATGAGGAAAGTACATCTCTATGCCTATATGTCAATGTGCATGCCAATGCAAGGCAAAATAGTGATAAAACCATATGCATACTCTCACTGTATCATTGTTTCTCAGTCCTCACAGTCACTCAATCCTCTCAGTCACTTAGTCCTCCCTGTCACTCAATCCTCACAGTCACTCATGCCTCACAGTCACTCAATCCTCCCAAGTCACTCGACACTCGCACTCAGTAGGTACCTGCGCTCACTAGGGGTGTGTACAGACTCCGGAGAGGCTCCTTCAGCCCAAGCACTATAACAAGACATCTTGTGGCATAAATCAATCAGGCCCTCGGCCTCACTCAATCATAAATCAGTAACAACATGTTGCGGCGTGCAGCCCGATCCCATAATCATCCTCACAATTAGGCCCTCGGCCTCGCTCAGTCATCAATCTCTCTAGTCTCTCGGGCTCAAAAGTTCATGAAAATCATCCCAAAAATGATGATATAATGTATCAATAATCACAACTGAGACCGAGATGTTATATAAATATATGAATATGACTGAGTATGAAATATCAATGAAATCAGTGAGATGACAGCAAGAAACGACCATTATGGGTCCCAACAATATCGGCATAAAGCCTAGACATGATATCTAGCATGATGTAAAGCTCAATTTACTTATCACATGGTGAAAACACAGATGTCAACAAAGTAAGACCACTACACTATGTCCTGGAAACAATAGAGTCACCATTCACAGGGTGCACGCCCACACGCCCGTCAACTAGCATGTGCGTCATCTCAACATGAATCACGTAGCACATAATTCGGGGTATAAACCCTCAGCACTAAGTTTAAAAGAGTTACTTATCTCAAACAAGCCAATTCCAACGCCGAGCAAGCCAAACGATGCTCCAAGAATTCCATCACGCGCGTAGCGAACTCCGAACGTCTCAAATCTAGACACAATTAACTCAATTCAGTCATTACTGATTATAGAAATTAATTCCATATGAAAATACTAATTTTCCAACAAGATCCAAAATTTAGCTCAAAATTTGCCCGTGGGTCCCACGTCCCAAAATCTGACCAACCTCACAAAATCCGATAACTCACTCGATTACGAGTCCAACCATACAAATTAAACTCAAATCCGACTCCGAATCGACATACGGATCTCAAAAATTCATTTTTGAAGTTTTTACAATTATTCTCCAATTTCACCCCAAATCACTAATCAAATGATAAAATCAATGATAGATTCATGTATTTTGGCCAAATCCGAGTTAGAATCACTTACCCCGATGAATTTCTTGAAAAATCGTCAAAAAATCGCCACGAACCGAGCTCCCTAGGTCCAAATATGAAATAAAACCCCCAAATCTCGTATTTATAATGCACCTTCCGGATTCCCTCACAGCGGATCGCAAAAAAGCACCGTTGACCGCGGTGGATCACCAGTGACTGCGGTAGAGCACCCCTGACCGCGGTAAATCCACCACTGCAGCGGAAAAATGTTGACGGCAGTGACAGGCTTCAGTATTTTGGCCATAACACTCTTTACAGAAGTCCAAATTGTGATTTCTTTAGCTTTCTGAAACCTAGACACGAAGGGCTACAACTTTCGTTTTTGAATCATCTCAAAATTCCATGTAGATCAAAAGATATAGGCTTCCGAAGTCGGACCAGTGAACCTGTGGATTCTTCTTCACCCCGGACCGCGGACCATTTTCCGCCTCAGTGGTAATTCCACCGCCTCAGCGGAAAATCGCCACTGTTAGCGGTCCTTTTGGCTGCTGGGGCAATGATTTTTCGCTGTTTGCGCCCTCCCTCCCTCCCCC
>NC_031997.1:33546059-33568432 GCF_001879085.1 Nicotiana attenuata
CACACACACATAATACGGAACAACTTTCGAGTGCCGAAATATCCGAACTCGCTCAAAACTCACCTCGAAACTCACCCGAGGCCCCCGGGGCCTCAACCAAATGTACCGACACATCCATAACATCATTAAAATTTAGTCGAGCCTTTGAATTATTCAAAACAACACCAAAACACCAAATCCACCTCGGGTTCAAGCCTAAGGACTTAGAAACTTTCAAATTCCACAAACAACGCCGAAACTTATCAAATCAAGTCCGATTGACCCCAAATTTTATACACAAGTCATAAATGACATGATGGAGCTATTCCAATTTTTTGAATCGAATTTCGATCCCGATATCAAAAATTCAACCCCTCGGTCAAACATCCCAACATAAATTTCTGTTTTAGCCATTTCAAGCCTAATTCAACTACAGACTTCCAAATAGTTTTTCGAGCATGCTCCTAAATCCAAAATTACCATACGGAGCTATTGGAATGATCAAAAATCCATTCCGAGGTCGTTTACACATATTTCACCTTCCGGTCAATTTAATTCAACTTAAACTTTAAATTTTTAATTCCATTCTTCCAATTGATTTCAAAATACCTAAAAACCAAATCCGGCGATTCACACATGTCATAATACATCATAGGAAGATATTTAAGACTTAAAATAGTTGAAAGGAGTGTAAATGTCCGAAACAACCGGTTGGGTCGTTACAAGGATATTATACATAATATATTATATTGTATATAAAAAATATTTTATTAATTATTTAAAAATATTAGTACCTTTTTTATAAAAATAATAAAAGGCTTATCTTTTTATACTTTTGATGAATTTAAAATTATAATTTTATAAAAAAAATTATATTATTTAAAATTTCAGTAAAATATAAAATGAGAAAACCAATCAAACATTATTATAGTAGAAAAGAATATATGAAAAGAGGTGGATAAAGATAATTTTATAATATTTATATTTTAAATTAATTAATAAACAAAATATAAATAAATAACACTCAAGAAAATTATTGGTAAATTTAGACAATTGAAGAATATTAAACAGTATAACATAAGTATAAAAATATATACGTATGTTCTACTAGAAGAGAAGTAGTATCAAAATATTAAGCCAATTGATAAATTAATAAAAATTCACATTAGTAAATGTATACTAAGTACTTACTAATTTAATAAAGAATAAACAAGGAATAAATAATTTATTTAATTACTATAATGCTTTGTATCTTTTAATTTTGTATAGATTTTATTATATTTATGTACACTATATTAAATAATAAAATAGTACCAAATACTTATTAAAATGATATGATATATTAAATTATAATTTTATAAAGATTAATATTCTGTCGTAGGTTTTGACACTAGTTAACAAAATAAGCAGCGTGCAATTCAAACGCTGTGATGTGGCAACGAAGCCAATAAGAATAATACATATGGTTTTTAATCCCAAAAAATTATTTTAAAACGCTTTTCACCATAAAATAAAAACGAAAAAGAAACGCTTTTCACATATTGTATTATGTCGGCTTTTTAAAAATATGCGTATTTTGAAAAGTGTTTTTTCTCATAACTGATTCTCAACACACGCTCCCAGCGTCTCTTCTTCTCCAGAAGGTCACCGCTGCATCCCTGAAGCACTCTAGTTCGGGTTTGATTGTTATAGATTGGTTTATATTGTAAAGAAATTGCAGAATTCAAGCCCTTCCTGCAATTTGTTTGTAATTCTAGTAACCCAACTTCAAAAGGTAGAATTTTCAGCGCCTTTGTCCTCCACTAAAGGTAAAGGAAGAAGCATTAATTTCTCTCTTTGTTGATGGTATCCTCATTAACTGTTGACCTTCTTACTTCCTTCAGTTTGTTTACTGATGTGCAAAGCCATGGACTTGGAATCTAATATTGGCGATGTTATGAAATTTATTGAAAAAGAAGTTTTAATCGAAAGGTCGCACCTTGATGATCATATAGTGACGCTTAAGATGGAATTAACATTTCTGTTTCAACTTGTTCGCAGTCCCGCTTCATGGATCAAGGTGGATAATGAGTTGGGAGATCTTTTGGATCGTGTCCGGAGTTTGATCACAAAGGCAAGACGGGACCTTCATTTGACTTGTGATATTGGAAGATCTGAACTGGAACGTGTTGCTTTTGACCTACTTAAAGAGATTTGGCTTCTCAAGCCGGACATGGTTTTAGTTCTAAGACACCTCCCCAAGCTAGGATTTTCAACAGACATGATTGAAGTCCTGGCTCGATACATTAATTCCCTTGTCGACAATCTAGAGTTTTTGCTCAAGTTCAGGGCAGATTTTGTTGCTCCTGTGAAGGAAAAACTTCAACTTGTCAAAGGAAATCTAGTGTATCTGGGAGGTTTTGTTTCCTTCATACTAGACAACTTTAATAATGGGCCCAACGACGTCAACGAATTCTGGGATTATGTCACAGGTGTAATAAAAGAAACAGCACGTTGTATCTCTTCACTTTGTTTGGCAAAGGATTCGGATGATTATATGGTTGGTGGCTTTTGTTTCATCCTTGTAGATCTACTACACAGCAGTAAACCTTATGTTGAAGCCCTGAAAGTTTTACCCTCAGTGCTAAACTTCAGTAGGGAATTGGATGCCTTTGCAACAGACTTTGTTAATTTCATCCTAGGAGCGCCGATAACAGAGGAGCTCAATTCCCGGTCTTATCTACTGGTCTACAAACATCGTGTTCAAAAACTCCAGAAGTCGCTCAGGTTACTGCTAGTATATATCTTATGCAATGAAGTTCAAAAGGAAAGCTTGATAATCTTTGATCTTGTATTCAATGAGTTTTGGTCGTTCATTAAATCATTGGACAACCGAGAAATGGATGAAGATTTGGACAAAGAATTTGATCTTGCTATATCACGTTTGGTGCAAAAGATGGAGCCTATGGCATCAAAGATCTTAAAGGGTACTATCAAGAAACAAAAGCCAGCATTGCCCTTTTCCCAGATTGATAGTTTGGGATGTATAGATTTGGTATCGCAGAATTTGCTGAGATTGTTGGATCATAGGATTGATTCAATTGCTCCGGTAGCACATCAGATTAAATTTGTACTGGCTGAGATTAAAAGATTCAAACCTTTTCTCGAAAACAATGTTGACCAACAAGGAGAAGGTAAGGAAGTGTTAGATGTTTGCAATCATATGACCAATTTATTTGTCAAATTTGAGTATGCTGTGGACATGTTAGTGTTTCAACCTTCTCATCCACGGAACAATCAGTTAGACGATGTCATTGAAGAAATTAAGTTCAAATTTGAGTATGTGGAAAACTTCTTGGTTGATCTTTCTTCCACATGGAACATTGATGTAGGCTATGTCATTGCAGAAATTAAGCTTTTCAAGGACATTGTTGAGTTTGCGCATATCTTCATGGAAAATAAGGATGCCCCAAGTGATTGTCAAACATCAAAACCTAGCACTCCAATCATTGATGAAGCAGTTGTAGGCTTGGAGGACCAGATAGAAATATTAATGGCACGGGTAATTGGTGGTGAGGCCGAGCTTAATGCCATTCCTGTCATTGGCATGCCAGGGATTGGTAAGACAACACTCGCCAAAAGAATTTACAATGACAGAAGAACTTCAGATCACTTTGATATTCAAGCATGGTGTTCTGTTTCTCCTAGACTTACGGCGAGTGAATTGGCCCAAGATATTTTAATTTCTATCGTTGATCTGAGCAATGACATTTACAAGTCAGAGGAGGGGAAGGAGCTAGATTATCTTGATATTTTACGCAGACAGTTACATAGAGGAAGATACCTCATCGTTGTAGATGAAGTGTGGGATTCTCATATATTTGATGAGTTGCACAGGTGTTTTCCAGATAATCATAATGGAAGCAGAATTCTTGTTACCGGCGGCCGAAAATATGAGAATCCATTGTTTGATGAACCTCTTTTGGTTCGCTTGTTGACTCCGGAAGAGAGTTGGGAGCTATTACAAGTGAAGTATAATCACCTTCGCTTATGTACTCGAGAAGAATTTCGCAAACCCCCAATTCCAAATGAGAACTGTCCTGCTGAAGTTGGGAAGGAAATTGCCGTAAAATGTCAAGGGCTACCGCTAGCCATTGTTTTGATAGCTGGGTTTCTTGTCAATATAAAGGACGACAGCGATCGGCTAACCATCACTGGAGAGGCATTTAGTTCAGAAACTAATCGTGATGTAGGAGACTGCAATGAAATGATAGAATTGAGCTACAAAAAAATGTCAGGTTATCTAAGACAATGTTTTCTATATTTTGCAGCATTGCCAATGAGTACAGAAATTTCAGTTTCAAAACTAACATGGTTGTGGGTTAGTGAAGGATTTGTACGAAGAGATGAGGTGAAGAAACCAGAGGAGGTAGCAGAAGATTACCTGAATGATCTAATCGGGAGGAGCCTTGTAATGGAGGCCAGAAGAAGTTCAAAGGGCAGGCTGAAATCATGTCGCATTCATGATTATCTATATCATTTCTGTCGAGACAAATCTAAAGCCGAAAAGTTCTTGCCAGTGGCATCGCGGTTTGAAGATTTCGTTCTGAATACACGCATTCCTCTTACCCGCACAATGATATATTCTTCTGAACCCGGTTGGCACCGCTTCTGGCCAAGTCCTCTTCCCGAAGAAGGTCCATTTCGGGGTGTCAAAGAGCTTGTTAGAGTGTTGGATTTGGGGTGCATCAATATTGGCAATATCTTTCCTCCACAAATAAAAAGGCTTGTGCATTTGAGATTTTTGTCACTTCAAGGTGACATCACGGTCATGCCCTCTTGGATTTCCAAGCTCTGGAACTTAGAAACTTTCCTAGTGAAAGGAACAAAAGGTGAGGTAGCATTACCAGATACATTTTTCAATATGACAAGGCTGAGGCATGCACATATAGATAACTGTACCTTCTCAGATTCCAACTTGTCCCAATTGGATTGTTTGCAGACCTTATCCACCCCATCTCTTTCTTATGACAAAGGGAACATAATGACTAGTTTTCCTTTCCTTCAAAAACTAAAATGCATATTTTTGGAATCTTGGGGTCATTCTGAGAAATCGGGAGAATCTTGCAATCGATTTCCAGTTTTGGATTTCTTGAATCAGCTTGAATCGCTCAATGTGATTTATCAAGGCCGAGTGCTTCTGCCTTGTGAATTTAACTTCCCCTCAAACCTTAAGAAATTGACCTTATCAAAGTTTAGGCTGCCATGGGTTGAAATTTCTGCGATCGCAGCATTACCAAACCTTGAAATTTTGAAATTGCTTTCAAAAGCTTTTGAGGGAGAAGAGTGGAATGTGAGTGATGAGGAATTTCCAAATCTCAAATACTTGAAATTGGGAAATCTGAACATTACACTTTGGAATATATCAGATGATGCCTTCCCATCTCTTGAGCATATAGTATTGCAAAATTGCAAGCAGCTCATTGAGATTCCTTCTGAGTTTGGTGATAGTTGTTCCCTGCAAAAGATTGAGGTGATCTTGTGTGGAGACACTGTTTCTCAATCAGTCAGAAAAATTGAGGAAATTCAGTGCGAAGAGATGGCAAACAGCAATTTCAAGGTCATCATTCAGAACCCAAACAGGGACTGAAGAAAACGAATCTCGTCTTCAGTCTCCACGCTCACTTGTAAGTACACATTCTATGCTTATTTTGATGTTCTCTCTCTATATATATATGTGTGTGTGTGTGTGTGTGTTTGTTTAAGTCAGTGAACTCATTCCTTACTTTTATGTCTACAGATGCAAGTGTTGATTCCTATCCGCAAACTTGAGCTAGAGCCAGGGTACTTTAGTGATGAGCCGCAAGTTTCCTTCAATGAGTAATGCTGGTTCCACTTCTTCTTTCTCTATTGTTATGTTTCAATTTGACAGTTATTGAAAACTCTTTGTTGTATTTATCCATGAACCTTGTGTATGGTTGTAATTTTGTAATGCATTGAACTGTCTTACTCTTCGGGAAAAAAAAATTGTGTTATATTTTTATATAACACAGTTATATGTATTTTGCTATGATGGAAAGCACCCTCCACTTCCAATTAAAAGGTTCTGAGTTCGAGTCACCCAAGAGCAAGGTGGAAGTTCTTGGAGGGAAGGATGCCGAGGGTCTATTGGAAACAACCTCTCTATCCCAGGGTAGGGATAAGGTCTGCGTACACGCTACCCTCCCCAGACTCCACTAGTCGAATTATGCTGGGTTGTTGTTATTGTTGTTATATATATTTTGCTAGTCTACCATCTTGCTTATTCCGTCTGAAATGAATTACTGTGACTCTTGGGATTATTAAGTGCTATAGTCTGGATGATATGAGACGGGTACAAAAATGATGCTAAGTTTCAAGGAAAATTTTGCCGAGATTTTCGAAGACTCAGACGCTTGCTATGATGTGAAATTTGGTTGTATTACAGTTTTATATATAGGAAAATTCGTCAGAGAAAATTGAGTACTTGAGAGTAACAAAAATAATGATCTCGAAACAACACACCTTGAATGCAACAGGATTAACCAGCACGCTTATCCGGAACTTCGAAGATAACGAAGTTCGAAAAGAAGGTTAAGTCTTGGGGTATCATGCACTCCTTGATGTCACTTTCTATATATATATATATATATATATATATATATATATATATATATATATATGAGAAAATCTCAATTTATACCCATTAATTCCAAACTATTTATCCTTTAATGCCCATGCCCAAACTATTTACTACTCCTACCCATGGCCCCCAAACTATTTACCCGCACTTCTTCTTCCTCATTTTATCCACATACAATCTACCACCTTCAACTGATTCTAACTCAACACCTTCTTCTTTTTCTTCAATTTCCTCTTCTTCTTCGGTTGACAATGCAACTTCTTCTTCGTCATCATCTTGGACAACCTCAACTCCATCAGACACAGAAGCACAAGTGCTCAAAAAGATTGAAGAGCGATAAAGAGAAGAAATGGGGAAATGGACTTTGAGTTTTGTTGAGTTTATCTTGAAGTTGAAGTGAGTATTATAAGTACTTAAGGAAAGATGATCTACTGAGAATTTAGGCTTTTGAGTGAAGAGATACAGTGAAGAAGTAGATGCTGTAGCAGCAACAGAGAAGCAAGAACCTGACATTTTTTGTACCGAAGAACCAGTTCGGGGTGATGCTTCCATGGTCCTACCATTGTTGAGCTTGAAGCTCAATTTTATTTTTGAAGATTTCTTGTTTGATTCAAAGTGGGTGCTGTTAAATATTGCTTATAGTACCTTCTGGAATTTCATACTGAAATTTGATAGCGTTTGGAGCTGATTTGAGGTGATTGAGATCGAATTTTTCAGTTGAAAATCGAAGAAGAACACAGCTACAATATACCGCTACGGTATACAATATGTTGTAGGAGTATATAGCTATACTGCAACACTATACTATTATAGTTTACAAAATAGTATACCGCTACAGTATACTAATATACTATAGGAGTATATAGTTATACTGCAACAGTATACTATTATAGTATACAATATATTGTTATGGTATACTGTAATAATATGCAAGATACTGTAACAATATGATAGTATACAATATACTATAATAGTATATTTATTACCCGTAAATTCACTTGTCTTTTCCCTTTTAATTTGTTTTAAGCTTTTATCCAAGCGTGAGGGGCAAACTGAAAATGCAAAAAAAGAAATAAAAAAACATTATAGTATGCTATATGATGTAATGGTATACTCTTACAATTAGGTCCTTTTAGAATTTTAATTTTTTTTTTGACAACTGATATTATTTCAGTTTAATAATTGAATTAAATTTTTTTAACTCTTTGCGTACAATTGTATACCCTGTTGGTATAGCTATATACTATACCGGTATCATATGTTAGTTAATATTTTTTGGTTGTATTAACTACATTTAATTGGTACACAATTTAATTTTTCTTTAGTAATAATATAAAAAAAATAATAAAAAATAGTGAAAACAGTAAATGAAATTAGATTATGAAGAGAAAAAGAATATAAAAAAAATAGAAGTTAAATAAAATTAGAAAAGGAAAAAAGAAAAAACGAAGAAGAAGAAAACGAGGAAAAAAAAAGGAGAAAAGAAAAAAGAAAAAAGAAAAGTAAAGAAGCATAGAAATAAAAAAGAATTGGAAAATAAAGAAAAAATTCCCCACAAAATCTACTATGGGTAGGAAATGTAATTAGTTTATGGGTAGGAAAACAAATGGGTAGACAGGGATAAATAATTTTGTTTTTATGGGTAACTGTGTCAAAACCCCTATATATATACTAAAGGAGGTAAAGCCCGTGATGTGCACGGGCCCAATATAAAAATCTAAAATTGTTTTGAGGTGTTCGAACATTTTTAAATAATCTTTTAAAGTATTTCAGGGAAAAGTTATAAAATATTTAAATATCTAAGTGATTAAACTATGTATATTGGCTGAAGAATAAATAAATATAATATATATTGCATGGATTAGTAATAGAAATTGTTCCAAGTGCATACAAGCACTGAACTTCACGAACAAAAGTATAGATGGCATCCATAATTAAAGAAACTCAATAATAATTATTCGGTTGTATTCACCAATAACTTCAAATAGCTTCTAATATCCAAGTTAATATACATAAAGTAAGATATGTAAGGTTCAAAAATAGGTTGTGCATTGATTAATTTTTCATGTATCAATTATTATTAGCTCGCTAATAAATTAAAAAAATACTATCCCAATTTATTTCATCATTATGAATAACCAAGGAGGTTGAATTTTTCTTCGTTGACATTTGATCAGTTAATAATATTAAATATAATGATATTTCTTTTTCTTTTTTTTAACAGAAGGAAAAATAATCATAAAATGGAAATGATAAAGATACTAACCTTTGGACAATACCATGAGTTCTAATTGGAACCCATGATATTAACCTTAATTTCTCTTGCCAAAAGGAATTCAAAATTCACAGAAGATATAAAAATATAATTAATTTACCACTAATATTTAAACTAAATTGGAGCTAGTGTTTTTTTCTAAATGGGAATGGCTTGAGTAATGATTAATAAAAGTAACTTAACGTTTTGATTTGAGATGGTGCAATATCATTTAAGAATTAGCCTTATGTAAATAATTTGTGGCTTGGTTATAATAGTTAATATTCTCTTTGTTCTTATTTTAAAATCAAATAAGAAATTAAGAGAAAAATTGTTTACACACTTCTAAAAATATTAAAACAAAAAATTGATTACAAACTTTTAAACATTATATATTTAGAAAAATATAGAGCTTTTACTTTACATTTAGGAATGTAAATTGTTGGATTATTTAATTTTTGTAAAAATCTTAGTAGCTTTAGTTTTCTCTACCATTTTTATTTGATATTTTATTTTTTATATTTTGAACTATCTTATAATACATCTTGCGATATAATTAAATACAAAGCTCCTCTCATCCCCAAATAAAATTTGATTGATAAAAAATATATACTAACAAATAAATGATATTATCAAAGCACATAAATATTCAAAAGTTACATAAAATAGAACTATAAAATATAACTTGTAAGAGCTGAAAAATAGAGTATTGTACCACGTACATACAATGATATCATCACTTCAGTAGCAGTGGAGTCTAATAAGTAAAGCAATAAGAATTTATTGGGTCTACAATATCAATGTAGAAATTTAAAACAAAAGTTGTTCCACGTGGCATTTGGGCCTTGAAAATGCCTCAAAATTTCGCTTATTTACATCAATATGTGATAGCAATTGATGTAATATACAAAACAGGGGCAAATAGATATTCCATCAAAGCAGTTCGGCTTGGTTTGGGCCTCGAGAATGCCTCAAAAGTGTCCTTTATTTATCAAATTGTGTGATGGTAATTGACGTAATAAGATGAAAAAACAGGGGCAATTATATTGTTGGTGAAGTTGGCATTTCAGCGAAGTAGAAACTCAAAGGGTATTGTTGTCAATTCACTAGACGACCCTAAGCTCCTCTCTTAGGCTCTTTTATAATAGTAGTATATATATATATATATATATATATATATATGTATGTATGTATATATGTATGTATGGAATACCCTTAGCAAAATCTCTAAATTCGCCGTGGGCGACAAAGTACTAATGTTGATATTCTTTTATCAGTACACAATAAATATACACTTTTTCGATAGTTAAAGTTAAAAAGTTTCATCATATGACACATCAGGAGAATGCAAACCCAAACCCCTGTAAAACGTAATAGTTCATCAACAACAGCTTAGCTTAGTAGCTTAACTCTTTCTAGTGGTGTAGCGTTGTTGGATACTTCTGGTCAATAGAACATGAAGGACGGGGGGGGGGGGGGGGGGGGAACTTATAATGAGCATCTATTTGAGTCGATCATTCCCAAAATTCAATTTTTTCTTATGTAGTGAAAAAGTCTTACAATCTGAAGTTTTACTCTTAAGAACAAGGACAAAGTAACAAAATACAGGGAGAGCTTGTAAGAGCTCATTCTTCATACCAGAATGAGGAGAAAATAGAAAACAACAATGACAACATAAACTAGTAAGCCTCAATCCCAATCAAACTGGTGTCGGCTATGTATTGGGAAAAAAACTGAATTTATAATTGAAGGTGACGTGGCATGACACGTGGACTGGTCAAATGGTCAAAACATGATGATCAGTTAAGAGGCACGGGCAATATCAGATACGAGGAGAAGAAAGTTAAATAGGCACGAGATGCTATTCAAATGATACGAGTCTCGTATCTATTTAACTTAATTAAAGCCAGGAGGTCAGAAGGAATTGAAGATATGAATCTGATGGCATAAAGGAGTCTAAATTCAGTATTGAATGTCAAATACGTTAGCGAATCAGTATTGAATAGGAATGATTCTGTAACGTTTTATTTAATGTCATTTAATGCTCATAATTGCCTTTTTAAGGCTAAGGCATTATCCTTTTCCTAGAAAAATCAACTATAAAAGGAGGTCTCAGCATTTGTAAAAACACGAAATATCATTGAGATTACATTGAAATACAAACTTATTTACTGCTTTATTATCCTCAAAAATTTCTTATTCTTTTCGTCTCCTGATTATCAGTAACCCGATTTTTCCTTTTAATTTCTAGTTTTAACCAAAATTCTATTTTTTGGTTAAACAGGCTATATGAATCTTCACTGGCTCATCTTAGACCGATATTTGGAGAAATTTAGAAAACATGTCCTACATTTTGTCTTAAAATAAACACTTCCTTTTTTTTCCACCAGAGTTGACTTCCAACTTCATCATCAGCAACCGGTGAAACAAGCTCTCGCTATATATGGTCGGATCAATTCCAAGATGAGTATCAGGTATATATATGTTATTTATTGTATTAATCAGCACGAAATTTTGCCTATTTATCAATAACACTTCACCATAGGGGTGGGCTTTCGGATTAAATATAAAATTTTGGTTTGGATTTTTGATTTTCGGATTGACGAAATGACAATCCAAATTCAATCCAGATAAAGTCAGATTGGATCGGATTTTTTAAGTTCGGTTTCGGATTAATCGGGTTGGATATTTTGGATTTTCGATTTTGAGCTTATATGTTGACATGTTTCTTCTTTTTACAAAAATAAATATCCAAATGAAGTACTAATATTAAATTGCCCAAAAGGTTACTCATTCTCTCCGCAATCATCCAAATAAAGTATTCAATTAATGAAATTACTATCAAGAAAGTGCAACAGAGACATTAATACGGCCGATAAGAACTAGTAATAGTAAAACCATGCCCAAATAAAAAGTATTCTGACAGTAACTTAGTAATTAATATTGCATATATGAAATAATATCTAATGGATAGGTTATTTAACTTATTATTATTGGCATATAGATAATGGACTAAATATAAAGTATAAAATTTTCAAATTTTCGGATATCCAAAAATTCAAAGTACCAAATCCAACATCCAATCCGAAATCCAAAAAAATTAAAAATTAAATCCAAAATCCAATCCGTAATCCGAAAATTTAAACCAAAAATCTAGAAAATTCGGACTTGGATTTGAATTTGGATTTGGGGTTTGCCCAAACTATGCCCACCCCTACTTCACCATCTTCATTTATAAACTGAAGTGAATAAAATATCCCCAGAATTACATAGTAAGGAACTGAAGCAAATTTAGTCCAAGATTCTTTCGCTCTGTATTCCTTCATTACCCATATATCCACATATCCTTGAGATTCAGAATGGCAAAATCCAAATAAACGTTCTCTCGAAGACATTAAATCCCAGTGAATATCATCGTGTTCATATCCTCTGCTTCTTGTTTCCAAATTAAACACGACAATATAATAACAACCATCAAAATCTTGATGTGGACAAGTATCCAAATGAACAATACCATTTACAAAAACACCAGATTTGTTATAAATATAACCACTACAAAACCCATTAAACTTTTTCCAAGAACTAGTTCTTAAACTGTAAACTATCGCCTCATTGCCACTATTCTCGACTTTTGACGTAAAGTCAAACTTCTCTATAACAGTATCGTTTTGTAGACAAGGTTGATTGCTCTAATGGTAAGCACCCTTCACTTCCAACCAAGAGCTTGTGAGTTCGAGTCACCCCAAGAGCAAGGTGAGGAGTTCTTGGAGGAAAGGATGTCGGGTGTCTATTGGAAACAGTCTCTCTACCCCAAGGTAGGGGTAAGGTCTGCGCACACACTACCCTCCCCAGACCCCACTAATGGGATTATACTAGGTTGTTATTGTTTTTGTTGTTGTTCGTTCCGAATATTTTTTAATGGTATAGCAAAGTGCTATTATAAAGAACATATATTATAACATAACATGAAATTTGGTTTCGGGAAAAGCTTGACTTTTATAGTAAAGTGTTGTTATATAGGAATGTTATTATACAAAAATCTGACTTACACTAAAATAACTTGTAATCATCATTTGACTGATCATAACCAAACCCAAGCGTCGAATAATAATCTAGATTTATATCAGGAGCTTCTTTTGGAATTTCTTTCCATTTTCTAGTAGAAGTATTCCACAAAATAAGAAAGTTTTGGACTGAAAATAAACAAATTAATCCACTACATGAACCACTGCTTCTTCTATCCTTAGTCTCCCCCACTCTCCAAACTTTTAAAAGAAAAAAGGAAAAAAACAAAGAAAAAGAATGCAATCCATGAAGTAAAACTGTCTTAATTAAATCAATTGCCAGGTTTTACTTTCCAAATGGATTTGTCTCTGAAAATAGTCACTCAATTATCCCAAGTTGTCTACTAAAGTCAGAAGTGATGTCTTTCGTCTTGGCAATATGGAACCTCTTAACAGCTCCCTTTTTTCTATGGGGTCCTATCAGGATAGGTAGGCCCAATTCCCCTCCTCCCTCCCTCAATAAGATCATTTTTCTTTTGTTTGTAACAACAAAGTCACTTAATTATACATATAGCACCCAGAAGGTCACTCAACGAGATTTTCCAAATTTTTGGTTGTCAAATAGTATCTATTTTGACCCTCAAAATTATCAATTTTTTTTTAACTTTTTAAACATTACTCCCTCAGTTTCAATTTATGTGAACCCATTTGACTGGGTACGGAGTTTAAGAAAAGAGAGAAGACTTTTGAACTTGTGGTGTAAAATGAGGCACATATATTTTGTGTGGTTATAAATCATTGCATAAAGGTAAAATATTTCCAAATAAGGAAAGGGGTCATTCTTTTTGGCACGGACCAAAAAGGAATAGGTTCACATAAATTGAAACGGAGGGAGTATAATTTTTTTCTCTTTTTAATCTACATTGTGGACTTACCTATAGAATAAATATATTTTATTTATAAAATACAAAAAATAAAAATTAGTTTTCAGCTCATATAATAACGGAATAATAATATAATTGAGCATAATTTTCAAGAATATATAATGTATATTATAAAATTATATTTATTTAAATATTTATTTTTATATTATGTGCATGGAATATATATTTTACAACCTTCATTTTCTTTCATTCTCAATTGTTTAAATAAATTTTTGAAATTTTATTGTTAATAATAAATTATTATTACGAACAAATTTTTTTTACTATACTCATTGTTTTGTTATTCCAGTATTATATATGCTAAAATATTTTTGTTTTTTAAATTTATAAATATAATTTATTTATTCTATTGGTAAGTCCATAATATAAATTAAAAAGGGGAAATTCATAATATTAAAAAGTAAAAAAAATTAAAAAGAAGATAAATGTTTATAATTTAGAGGGTAAAATAGGTATTTGGCAATCCAAAATTTGAAAAATCTAGCTGAGTGACCTTCTATGCGCTATAGGCATAGTTAAGTGACTTTGTTGTTACAAACGACTGAAAAATGACTTTAGCAGATAATTTGAGATAGTTGAGTGACCATTTAAGTAATGGACTTGGGAAACCAAGCAAGAAATATGTGAATCTTCATAGAATGGTGAACTTTTTGTGATCTTCCTTTTGGGCTACTTTCATTTATAGCACACTATCAAAAATATAATACAAAAGATTAGCATTGATTAATGATTAACAAATATGGAAGTAAAATATTTATACATATAGCAGATTTAATTCAATTCAAATCAGCAAGAATCAAGTTGTTTAAAAAGACAGTCCTAGTATTTAATATCTTTCCCTATTGTTTCTCTCCATTCCATAACATGTTTTATAATTTCGTTAGAAACCAAGCCATTCCGTAACAGATTTTTTCCTTTTCATACATGGACCTTTTTATATAATGTAATGTAGCAAATTATACATCTTTATATTCTGATGAAATAAAATACATATAGTTTATGAAAAAATTATAATGTATGTTTGTGGTATATATACATTACAAATCATATATTTTTAGGAAACTCATGTATATATGCATATGTCGTTTATATACGTCTTTATATTTAAATATATATCATTAATCCATTCCATAACAAATTTTTTTCTTTTTATACATGGACCTTTTTATTCAACTTAATCCTAGCAAAATTATATATCTGTATATTCCAATGAAATAAAATACATATATTTCGTGAAAAAAATATAATGTAAGTTTGTGGTATATTATAAATCATGTGTTTTTTGAGGAAAAATCATGTATATATGCATATGTTATTTATACACTTATTTATATTTAAATAGTATTATTAATATGCCATTTATATTTTGCACTAATATAACATGCATATTTGTATAAATTATCTGTATATAAATAGTATATATGACATATTTATTTTCTTCTACAGACATATTAGTGGCATGTTAATATTTTAGATTAAATTGTATGTAAGGTATATGCTAGTAACATACATTGAATAATATCAATATAATAATGTATTATGATGTATATATAAGTTGTATATATGGTATAAATACATATAATAATGTATTATGATGTATATATATAAGTTATATATATGGTATAAATACATACATACATATATGCATATATATATATATATATATATATATATATATATATATATATATATATNTTAGTATACAGAAGAACAACAACAAAGTGAAGGACATTGTGTCATTAAGTTTTTCAATTCAATTTGCAAAATGAGGATAGTAGAATCAAAGTTAAGGACATCGTGTCCTTAATTTTTGAATTCAATTTCCAAATGAAGACACTATGTCCTTAATATTATGTGCTCAAGTTTTATAGAATTATCATAGGAGGCGATGTCCTTAAGTTTATCAATCCAGAAATTCAAAAAAAAAAAATCAAATTCTTATCTATTATATAATCAAATCAATACAAATCGGAAAAAGTATAACTATATCGAAGTAAAAATCGATAGAAACACATGAAAGTATAACTTACTGTTTATCTATGTCGATTTTTTGGATGAGAATTTTGAATTTTTCGTCCAGTCGCTGCTGCTGCTGCTGCGATCGCCGGCTGCTGCTGCTGCTTTTGGTTTTCGTCGAGTGTGTTATAATAGCGTAGGTATAACTTATATCAGAAGGGTATTTTCGTCCAGTCAGGTATAAGTTTATTAAAGTAGTGGCTAAAGCCTAAATACATTGAAAACAATGGCTTTAAAATAAAAGCAGCTGCTTTTAGTGGCTATTTGTGCACTTCCCCCTAAAGTTGAATCATAGAGTCAAAAAACGTAATCATGCAAAATTCGATGAAACTCTAAACGACAAAAGCTAATTAAAAGACCAAATTAAAGTGCATGTATGGAGAAATTCTTAGCCCATTAATTGTGTACTAAGTTGTTGGACAGCAAACTGCAATGTCGATTTTAATTGAGCAAACTATCCTGTATAGCCCTTCAAAATTTTAATCTCCTAAGTTTTTCCCCTTGGACCCGAAATGTCCCTCCGGCCCAACTTATTACATCTACTAGCCCATAATCCATAAAACACACACGCCTTTTAACTCGCTCCGTTAACCCGGCTCTCTCAAAACACCTTTCTTCTCAAACACACCTTCTGCATTTTTACTCTTGGTTTCAATGTAAGTCAAAATTTCAGTTGGTTTTTCGATTTTTGTTCATAGTCGACTCTAGATTTTCCGATTTTTGTTCATATTCGTCTCTATAATGAGGGAAAAGAAGTCTTTGATGAAGAAAAAAGGAAGATGAAGGCATCTCCAAATTCTTTGAAATTAGCCGGTCAATTAGTGAAATATAACCCTAATTTCATTAGGAATGATGATGACGATTTTGAAGATTTACCAGAATTTGGGTGCGATTTGGGGCATGCAACCCATAAATCTGTTGAATCAATGTAAAATATCCTTAGTGAAGGAAAGCAAAATACCGATGTTGATAGAAGGACTCGTTCTCTGTCACGGCCCAAACCCCGATCGTGATGGCGCCCAACACATTGCTAGGCAAGCCCGACCATTTACACAACCTTAGCCAATTAATCTCAATAGATAAATAAATATTCACTACTAAAATACCAATTTAATGCGAAATTTCTGAAATAATCTCTAACGTTCGNCGATCCGCGAGACTCTACTAAACCGGCTCATGATTCGCGAGACCAAGTAACCTAGGCTCTGATACCACCTTGTCACGACCCAAACCCCGGTCGTGATGGCGCCCAACACATTGCTAGGCAAGCCCGACCATTTACACAACCTTAGCCAAATAATCTAAATAAATAAGTAAATATTCACTACTATAATACCAATGAAATACGGAAATTCTGATATAATCTCTAACGTTAGAAAACCCCAAAATAAAATACTAAATAGCCCACCGAATCTGGTGTCACGAACATGAGCCTCTAGAAACAGATTATTCACCTATTACAAGTCCGACTAGGAAAATAATACGAATAAAATGATAAAAGATAGAACGGAGAGATCAAGGCTGCGAACGTCATGCAGCTACCTCGATACTCTCGAATACTGCTGCTCAGCTAGACAAATCCTCACTCACCCTGTGGTGTACCTGGATCTGCACACAAGGTGCAGGGAGTATTGTGAGTACTTCCAACTCAGAAAGTAATAAACATAAATAAAGTCTGAGGATAAGAAATCCTAAATAGACACAAAGTAAAGCTAAAATACAATAAACAGCGAATACAATTATCATAAACACCACCACAGATGAAGAATAAATGACAAATAAATATGCAATGCAACACATAAACCGGTACCTCCAGTACCCCGCTGCGGCGTGCAACCCGCTCCATTTATTTAACGTCGACGACGCTCACTGGGGGTGTGCAGACTCCGGGAGGGGCCCCTTACGGCCCAAGCGCAATAATAAGCCATCTCGTGGCATCAAACAGGCCCTTGGCCTCATATCAATATTATTATTATACCACTGCGGCATGCAGCCCGATCCCATACTCAGTCCAAAAATCACATAATAGTATAAAAATATTCAGCCCAAACTTCATTTAAAAATATTACTTAATTTCTAATTTAAGAAAAATGGCTGAGTTTCCAAACACAGTATTAAATACCAGGACTGAGTTTAATATTTATAAATATAGTAAGAAGCCATTAAAACAATCCCTGAAGGATTCAAGTAGTTGGCACAAGGCCCAATGATAACAATTTAATCCATTTTTATAAGGATATCACAAAACTACAATCAACTAGGTAGTAATTTTATTAATGGGACGGACCAAGTCACAATCCCCGACGGTGCTCTACCCCACGCCCGTTATCTGGCGTGCAAGTCACCTCACATAGCACTACGTTGTGCAAATTCAGGGTTTCAAACCCTCAACACAGCATTTACATCTATTACTAACCTCAAGCCGGCCAAAGTCCTAGCTTGCTATGCCCTTGCCTTTCGAATTCACCTCTTCGTGCGTCGAATCTGACCAAAACCACAACGAATACGTCACAATATGCTAAGGGAATATAACCCAATCGAAAAGACTCGAAAAACACCGAAAATCACGAAGTTGGCAAAACCCGAGCCCCGGGCCCACTTCTCGAAAAATTATAAAATTCACATCACCGGATTCCTTATCTCGCCACGAGTCCATGCATATAAAGAACATCAAAATCGGAGTCCAAATGACCCCTGAAATTCCCATTTTTGTTCTCTTAGGTTTCAAGCCCTAAACCACCATTTTTGACCTTAATTCCTTGAGTTTTCAGTCTAATTTCATGTATTTGCATGATAAAATTGTGTTCTAAGTCCAAAAATGCTTACCTGATCGAAGTCCTTGAATTCCCTCTTCAAAATCGCTCAAGAACACCCCAAGTCCGAAGTTAAAAATATGTTTCTGTAAATTTTTCGCGAAGGGATTAAAACCCACTTCTGATCAGTTGTTTCCGCTTCTGCGGCTACTTAGCCGCATCTGCGACTTCCGCTTCTGCGGTTAAGGTCGCTTCTGCGGACAAAACCGCTTCTGCGATTACTAGACCGCTTCTGCGGTCCCGCATCTGCGATTCCCTTTACGCAGATGCGGTTTCCCTTTAGCCTTCCCAAATTCCGCATCTGCGGTCCTATTGTCGCATCTGCGACTCCGCAGATGCGGTCAGCATCTCCGCACCTGCGATGCCTGTCGCTTCTGCGGCTCTTGCATCGCTTCTGCGGTACCGCTTCTGCGGTCCCTTTTCCGTAGAAGCAAAAATACCAGAAGCAGCACAGTTCTGCAATCTCTTTAAGTTCAAAACTTCTCGTTAGGCATCCGAAATCACCCCGAGGCCCCCGGGACCTCAACCAAAAATACAAACATGATCCAATACCTTATTCAAACTTGCTCCAATCATCCAAACACCTCAAACAACACTAAAATCATCATTTCTCATCGAATTCAAGCCTAGGTTCTTCCAAAACTTCCGAAACACTCATTCGATCAAAAATCCAACCAAAACACCTCCGAATGACCTGAAATTTTGCACACACATCCCAAATCACCTAACGAAGCTACTGCAACTCTCGGAATTCCATTCCGACCCCCAGATAAAAATCTCACCTATCGACCGGAATTCGCCAAAATTCTAACTTTACCAATTCAAGCCCAATTCTATACCGGACCTCCAAAATCAATTCCGATCGCAATCATAAGTCACAAATCATCCCCCGAAGCTAACCGAATTATCGGAATTCATATACGAGCCCTCTAACACAAAAGTCAACGTCCGGTTGACTTTTCCAACTTAAGCCTTCTTAAAAGAGACTAAATGTCTCCTTTCTTATCAGGCCCAATCCAAATCAACTCCAACACATCTAATACTGATACTGAAACATAAGGAAATAGAAAATGGGAAAATGGGGCGGTAACACACGTGACGACGGATCGGGTCGTCACATCCTCCCCAACTTAAACAAACGCTCGTCCTCTAGCGGCTCAAGAAACATACCTGGTGCCTCAAATAGGTGGGGGTATCTGCTCCGCATCTCCCGCTCGGTCTCCCAGGTAGCCTCCTCCACGGGCCGACCTCTCCATTGCACTTTCACCGAAGCAACATCCTTTGACCTCAACTTCCGAACCTGACGATCCAAAACGGCTGCTGGCTCTACCTCATAAGTCAAGTCACCCTCCAGCTGAACTGTACTGAAATCTAGAACATGGGACGGGTCCCCAATGTACTTCCGGAGCATAGACACATGAAAAACTGGATGCACTCCTGACAAGCTAGGTGGCAAGGCCAGCTCATAAGCCACCCCCCGATCCTCCTAAGTACCTCGAAGGGCCCAATGAACCGCGGACTCAGCTTCCCTTTCTTCCCAAATCTCATAACACCCTTTGTGGGTGAAACCTTCAGCAAGACTTTCTCACCAATCATAAAAGACACATCTCAGACCTTCCTGTCTGCATAACTCCTCTGTCTCGATTGTGCTGTACGGAGTCTCTCCTGAATCACCTTCACCTTCTCCAATGCATCCTGAACCAAATCTGTCCCCAACAATCTAGCCTCACCGGGCTCGAACCAACCAACTGGAGATCTACACCGCCTCCCATACAAAGCCTCATACGGTGCCATCTAAATGCTGGACTGATAGCTATTGTTGTAAGCAAACTCTGCAAGCGGTAGAAACCGATCCCATGATCCTCCAAAATCAATGACACAGGCACGTAACATATCCTCCAATATCTGAATGGTGCGCTCGGACTGCCCGTCCATCTGAGGGTGAAAAGTTGTGCTCAACTGCACCTGAGTACCCAACTCTCGCTGAACAGCCTGCCAAAACTGAGAGGTGAACTGAGTACCCCGATCTGATATGATGGAAACTGGGACACCATGCAATCGAACTATCTCCCGAATATAAATCTCTGCCAGGCGTTCTGAAGAATAAGTAGTACAAATCGGAATGAAGTGCGCGGACTTGGTCAGCCTGTCTACAATCACCCAAATAGCATCAAATTTCTTCAGAGTCTGTGGGAGTCCGGTAACAAAATCCATCGTGATCCTCTCCCACTTCCACTCAAGAATAACCATCTGCTGATGCAAGCCACCCGGTTTCTGATGCTCATATTTCACCTGTTGACAGTTAAGACACCAAGCTACATGCTCCACAATATCTCTCTTCATCCTCTGCCACCAATAATGCTGTCTAAGATCCTGATACATCTTCGCGGCACCCGGATGAATGGAATACTGCGAGCTATGGGCCTCCTCCAATATCAACTCCCGAAGCCCATCTACCTTAGGCATGCAAATCCGGTCCTGCATTCTCAACATACCATCATCCCGAATAGTCACGTCCCTGGCATCATCATGCTGAACTCTGTCCTAAGGACAAGCAAATGCGGATCCTCATACTGACACTCCCTGATACGGTCATACAAGGAAGACCGAGAAATCACGCAAGCCAACACTCGACTGGGCTCTGAAATATCTAGTCTCACAAATCGGTTGGCCAAGGCCTGAACATTAACTGCCAATGGCCTCTCCTCAACTGGAATGTATGCCAAGCTCCCCATACTCACCGACTTCCGACTCAGAGCGTCGGCCACCACATTGGCCTTCCCCGGGTGATACAGAATAGTAATGTCATAATCCTTAAGTAACTCCAACCATCTACGCTGCCTCAAATTAAGATCCTTTTGCTTGAACAAATGCTGAAGACTGCGATGATCGGTGAATACCTCACAGGATACGCCATACAGGTAATGCCTCCAAATCTTCAGTGCATGAACTATAGCTGCTAGCTCCAAATCATGAACGGGGTAGTTCTGCTCATGGGGCTTCAACTGACGAGAAGCATACGCAATAACTCTACCCTCCTGCATCAAAACACAACGAATCCCAACTCTCGAAGCATCGCAATATACCGTATAAGAGCCTGAAGTTGATGGCAAAACTAACACTAGGGCTGTGGTCAATGCTGTCTTGAGCTTCTGAAAGCTCTCCTCACACTCGTCTGACCATACAAATGAGACACCCTTCTGAGTCAACTTGGTCAAGGGTGACGCAATAGAGGAAAATCCCTGAACAAACCGGCGATAATAACCTGCCAATCCTAGGAAGCTGCAAATCTCTGTGGCTGAGGTCGGTCTAGACCAACTCTACACCGCCTCTATCTTCTTTGGGTCAACCTGAATACCCTCACTGGACACCACATGTCCCAAGAAAGCCACTGAACCGAGCCAGAACTCACACTTGGAGAACTTTGCATAAAGCCTCTCCTCCCTTAATCTCTGCAACACAACTCGCAAGTGTTGCGCGTGCTCCTCCTGACTGCGCGAGTATACTAGTATGTCATCAATGAACACTATGACAAATGAATCCAGGTAAGGCCGGAACACACTGTTCATCAGGTGCATGAATGTTGCTGGGGCATTGGTCAGCCCGAAAGACATGACAAGAAATTCATAGTGACCATATCTAGTCCTGAAAGCAGTCTTATGAATATCTGAGTCCCTGATCTTCAACTGGTGATAACCCGAACGGAGATCAATCTTGGAGAAC
>NC_031997.1:33568532-33575441 GCF_001879085.1 Nicotiana attenuata
TAGCTTCCGTGTGCCTATTTTCTAGTACCTTCACAGTCGTGCAAATATGACAAAAAATGGTGGAAATTTAAATTCTTAATTTTAAACATTTTGATAATAAAAGAATCGTATAATTCAATTCAACTTTACTACTAACTGGCTTTAAATAAGGACATTTAGAAATGGTAAATTAAGTTGATTTTGAAGTCTAAATTTTGTGATTTTTTTTATAAATTTCAATAAGAAAAAAGTTAATATTCAAAATTCTAGCTGATTTGAAAATTCAAAATATTAGAACAATAATTAAATGATAATTTTGTCTAATGTAAAATAAGTTGACTTTGTTATTTAAAATTTAAAGAAAAAATTATATTAATAATTTGATATTACTTTTAATTTTGCAAAATATAATGAGTATTTTACTTTTGAGTTATAGCTTATGTGTGCCAAATCTTACGCCAAAAAAAAATGGTGACATTTTGAATAATAAAAGAATCTTATATAATTCAATTCAAACTAAAATTAGATAAAGTGAAAGTTTAGTTAATTTTAAAGTCTTAAATTAATATTATAATTTTTTACACAGTTAGAGTATTTAATAACGAAAAGTTTAATATATTCCAAATATCTAAAATGTTGAACTAATAGTACTATTTGAATAAGCAGCAAGGATTCATGTTAAGATTAGATAGTCCTAAAAATTGTATAGTTTTATTCACGTGATATACAATTCAACTAAGGAAAAGAAATATATAAGGTAGTTTAGTTGTTTTTTAATTCCTAAATATTAGGATTTGCTACAAACAAGGAAAGAAATTCTAGTTGTATTAAAATCCTTAATATTAGGAAAAATAATTAAATTACAATTTTGTCCAATGTGAAATCAATATTTAAAGGGTAAAAAGGACGAACAACATTTCGCTAAGGGCCTTCGTGCTTTTAATATAGTATAGATATAGATATATACACTTATATTTATAATGTTTAAACAATGTATTTACATTGTATAATTGTGCATAAACAACAATTATAATACGTTTATAGAGAAAATATCTTTTAGCCACCATTACACCTCAATTTTAACACTAAAAGAAGAAGAAGAAGAAGAAGAAGAAGAAGAAGAAGAAGAAGAAGAAGAAGAAGAAGAAGAAGAAGAAGAAGAAGAAAGAAGAAAGAAGAAGTTAGTAATCCAGCAAATATCCGAAAATAATGTATCGACTTGGTATAATAGTGTATAAGAGATGTTTACATACCCATATACGCTATTATACAATATTATACATTGTTATACAAATGAATCCTATCAATGGAGCTTCACGGGTTTTATTCTTCTTTCTTGAGCCTTTACTAAAATTTAACTTAAATCTAGCTCAAATCTGCTCTAAATCACTTCAAATTTAAGCTTTGAACTCCTCTTGATGTTTCCAATCAATTAGAACAACACCCAATCATATTTTCAAGCAAACCCAATAACACTCATTTCAAAATTAATCTCAAATCTTAGATCTGAGTGGGCTTTCAAACCAAAATCTCAAATATGGTTCAAACCTTAAAGCTTCAGCCTTTAATGAAGTTTTTTTTAATCAATCAAATTTTAGATTTGAGAAACTTGAGCTCCAATAATGGAGGTTTTATGATTATGTACACTTGAACGAAGAGAATACTAAACCTAGTAGCAAGGATGAGGCAAGTTCGTAACTGAACAACTTCAAATCTTGTACAAAGATTAGCTTCGTTCTTGGAGTTGAAGTGCGCTTATATGATAAGGCAGAATACGCATAAAAGAGAGATATCAAGAAGCTTAGGTGTGTTATGGACGGTGGAGGAACTGAGTATCTAATAATGGGCTAAATGATAAAAAGATTCTTTCAGGTTATGTACAACTCGGGCCAAACTGCGTAAGGACTTCAAACTTGGGCCATTTTCAGTTAGGCTGTTGGGCCAAGTGACATGGGACGTAATTCTTTCAAATAGAAATGCATTTATATCTTCTGATGATCCTATCCTACGGGGAAAAAAAATGTAAAAAGCGCTAACACAACATCTTTTAGTAAAAAATCAAGAAATTTGTCAACCTCAAACACCATAGATCTTTGAACCTGTTGAACAATACCCTCAATATAAATTACTCCATAAGGAAAACAGAACAAACAAACTTCCATGCATCACTACAAGAAATCTGGGAATTATCGACCAAAAATTTGCGATCAAAGTTGGTTGGTCAAAAAAAGCGACCAACGTTGGTCGCTAATGTGGAGAAAATTACTAAATAATTATTTTAAATAATTTATCGACCAGGGTTGGTCGCTTTTTGGTCGGTAAAGTGGTCAACATGTTGACTGGGCTGGTCAGACTTGCTTGGTCAAAGAAACATTGAAATTAGCGATCAACTTTGATCGCTAATGTGGGACCCAGTTATAACGTTTAATAATTATATTATTATTTAAAATATTTTATAAAATATAAATAAATAATATCTAAAAGTGGCGACCAAAGTTGGTCGGTTATGAAAGGGGAAGCAAGTAGCGACCAACTTTGGTCGCTAATTTGGGACACAGTTCTAACGTTTAATAATAATATTATTATTTAAAATATTTTATAAAATATAAATAAATCTTATTTAAAATTAGCGACCAACGTTGGTCGCTATTTTTTAATTAGCGATCAAAGTTGGTCTCTTTTCAGGTCAACATTGGTCAAAATTAAAAATTACTTTTGTATTTACTATCTAAATAATATAAATGTAATCCGTTAACACTTTTGTAATACAAGGGATGAATACATTAAAATATACTCTAACATGCTATATATGTAGTTAAAGTAGTACAACGAAGCGTGTTCTATATTTATTTATTATCTTATTTAACATTTAATTAATATATATATATATATATATATATATATATATACTATAATATTATATATATATAGTATATATATACTAGAATAGAGAGAGAATGGAGAGAGAGAAGAGAGAAGAGAGGAGAGAGTCGAGACGTTTTTTGTTTTTAAATTCAACGAACTTGCATCTGAGTAGGTTATAATGATGAATCAATTTTACACAGATAGTATTTGATGAAAAATTATATATACTAATTAATCTTGACAAGTCATCAATCCTAAAAGAACCTACGGTTGTTAAAAGTAGCACGAAGCTGTGTGTGTGTTACATTATATACATACAATAAACAACACTATAAAAGTTATATATACGTCTATAGTATTACAGTGAAGCTGTCTTGTGTTTATTATGATGTGTGTGGTGTCTATATGTTATATATATATATATATATTATATTATAATATATATATATTAATAGGATTTATATATAGTTATATACTACAAAAAGAACATGAAGCGTAGGAACACAGGGGTCAGAGGGTGTGTTAGGTATTGATACATCTGTAATCTGATGTCATCGGAACTCTATAATTGACCAGAGCTGCGTACTTTAGAAGGTTATTAAAAACAAAACGTCTCGACTTATATCAATTTAATTGTTACAATTTGATTCATCTCGACTTATACTAGTGATGAAGATGTAATTCATTTAACTTCATGTTATAAAATAATGAATCACAGGATAGCTATTACTATAACATGCGTAATATGAGTTAACAGTAGCACCGTAGTGAGGGTGATATATAATAATGCACACAACTAACATCACAATACATATAACAAGTTATAGTATCTCGTTCTATAGTATTACTAGTAAGTGTGGTCAGACGTAGTGCCCTGTCGATTGTTAATATAGTACATATACTTATTATATACTAGTTATATATTAATATTAAGACATGAAGTATGTGAACACAGCGGTCGGTTCTTTTAGGATTGCTTTAATTGTAAATTGATTCATCGACTTATAACCTAGTGATGAATGAATGTAATTCATTAACTCTGTTATAATACAAATAATGAATACTATTATATCAATTAATAGAATAATATTATATTGGTTTATCAATTCATTAATTATTCGTACGTAGTAATGTATAAGATTGATCATCAATTTCAATATAGTTTATGCGTGTGTATGAAATTACTCATATACTTAAATATAACTTAAAAAATTCCTTTACATACATGCTATTATAATCTATTAAAAGTAATTACCTAGTTAATATAATTAATTTTTTTAAAGATTATGCTTATAGTTTATAATTATTTATAATAATTGTAGTTAAATAAAATAAATATTTATAGCTAATAAGAATCTTTTTTATAGCTTATGATATTTAAAAACCAAAATAGAAAAAAAAATTATTTAATGTTGTCGTTGTTGTTGTTGTTGTTGTGTTGTTGTTGTTGTTGTTGTTATTGTTATTGTTGTTGTTGTCGTCTTGTTGTTGTCGTGGAGATTTTGGTATTGAAATTGTAGTTTATGAATTGAATTATATTGTTATTTAGGGATTTTGGTATGCTGGCAGGTGGTGTAGCTGCCAAAACAGGCATTTTATGCCAAAATTATTACGCAAAAAAGCTACCAAAGTTGGTCACTAACCTATTAAAAAAAATATTTTCTGGCAATTAGCGACCAAGGTTGGTCGCTTCTTTTTAAAAAAAAATTAAAAAATTAAAAATTAGACGACCAAGGTTGGTCGCTAATGAACCCAGATTTTATTTAAAAAAAATCCTGGAAATTAGCGACCAAGGTTGGTCGCTTATCTATAAAAAAAAATTTAAAAATTAAAAATAAGCGACCAAAGTTGGTCGCTTATGAACCCAGATTGTTAAATATATATATTTTAAAATAATATATATTTTAATTTACAGACCAACGTTGGTCGCTAATTGTTGAATTATAATAATTAAAAGAATATCGTAATTTAAATATACAGACCAACGTTGGTCGCTAAATTTATATTATTAAAATATTATACCGACCAAAGTTGGTCGCTAAATTTATATTATTAAAATATTATACCGACCAAAGTTGGTCGGTATTTTGTTTACACTGAACATTTGGTCATTTTATCTTAGCGACCAACGTTGGTCGCTAAGCAAAAAGGACCACCAATATAGCGGCTAAGCCTGTTTGGACGCGTTTTGGTCGCTATATTGAGATAAGCGACCAACATTGGTCGCTATATGTGATCGGTTTTTGCCGAATTTCTAGTAGTGATGATATGCGAATAATATAGGAGATGAGGAGTACGGTTGAATAAGTCTATTTTTAACTCAAGAAATTATTAAGTGGAATAGTATCGCCTCATTTTCTCTAAAGTATTAAAAGGTAATGCCCTTTCTGAATTCTACTCAAGGTATTTTATTAATGAAAATTACCTTATATTTCCCTAACCTCTCCCCGACCACAAAAGATATAAAAAGTAAGCATAAAATACTACTCCATGTTGAACTTAGAAAGTAAACTGAAAAAAATATGTATATTGGTGAAAGGAAGAAAAGGAAGAAGTAATTTTCGTATGATGCTTTATATTTTGTATAATAGGAAGAGGAAGAAGTATTTACCTTTTAAAAAAAAAAAAAAATTTAACCCATATGATATCCGAAACATAATGGTTCGAATTCAGATTTACACTGCGTGTTTAGCACATAAAGAGGAAACATTTCTTACCAATAAAAATTTAATTTTCAAAATTTGAACCCGTAACCTTTGGTTAATGATAGAAAGATTTCATCCATCCCACCATCAATACTAGCACTTTATTTCCTATTTTCTCCAAATCAGAATAAACCAAAAACCAGCCTCTTTTCCCTCTATATTTCTCTTTACTTTTTATCCTAATCTCTCAATCAAACATACTGAAAGCCATAGAAACAGAAGTATATTTAATAATAATACCTCAGCCAGTGTAAAGTAATTAACGACCTCGTCTTTCTAATTTGGAGGGTGGGGGTGGGGGGAGGTTTGTTTTGTAGTGGGGGTGAAGGGAAGCATTGGTGCTGGGTGGACACAGGTAGTAGTCAATAGTAATTGGATGTCCATATACAAACAAGGAAGAACAAAACTGATAAAACCTTTATTGGCACCTATTCTTATTCCTACGACTGACATTTCAGATATGCCCCGCACAAACGCACTCTCTCTCCGTAGGCTCCTTTTCCCACACTCCACTTAAATTTTTTTACCTACACTACTCATGCTTTCCATGTTTTTCATTTCCCTCTTCCATTTGTTCATAATATTTCCGTGAAAAGTATAAGGTCGAAGAGGTCGTCCGGTTGAATCTGCGCGTATATATATCCCATTATAAAATTTAGCGTAAAATAAGAGTACAAAATTCGAGTTGTTGCAAAAATCTCTGCCTATTATTTAATGCTGCGTTTAGTTGCGCAGGTATAGAATAATACCCAAGAGAATAACAAGAGAATTACACCTTTATAGATGGTTTCTGACTACCAAAATAGTCGAAAGTAGTCGGAAAAGTACCTATTCCGACTACTTTCTGACTGATTTAGAGTAGTCGGAAAAAGATAGGTCGGAAAATATTTTTCGATTATTGTAATCGGAAAATATTTTCCGCCAAAAATTAAAAAGGCAGCTAGTTTCCGACTAAGTAGTCGGAAAATAAAAAAACTATTATTTAATATAAAAATTATTTTCGACTTCTGTAGTGGGGATATTATACAAATAATAATAATTATTCCGACTACTGTAGTCGGAAAATCATTATGCTGGGCACATTTTTCGACTGCAGTAGTCGGAAAATTGGGTTGAAATTTGACAGAATGCTGCCATTTTATTAGCACGCCACCTGTCAAATGCAAATATTATATTCCAACTAAACAACCAACTCAATCAATCAATTTCAACTACACAACCAATTGCAACTAAACAATCTAATAATCAAACCAACCAATTCCAACTTCAACAAACAAACATTCAAATCCCATAATATCAAACCAAAACATTAGTTAAAGTCTAAATATTCAATATCAAGTATGAGTAGCTAATACATATC
>NC_031997.1:33575809-33583998 GCF_001879085.1 Nicotiana attenuata
GTGAAGACAAGGCCAGCCACACAACACCCATATAACCCTTAATTAAACAACATTTCATAATATAAATCTGAATGAACAGTGCGGAAAATAACATACAAGCCCGATATCGGGGGTGTCACTAGCCATGAGCATCCATCAAGGTCTGAATACAACAAGAGTCTAAGAAAAAATCTACTAAATACAGTAATAGAAGTGAGAGGAAGGAAGCGGTGCTGCGAACGTCGTGCAGCCACCTTGCTAACTCTGATGACTCCGCGTCTGAGCCATCAACAACCGCTACCGGGTTCCGAAATACCTGAATCTGCACACGAGGTGCAGGGAGTAATATGAGTACTCCAACCCAGTAAGTAATAAGAGTAAATAAAGAGAGAGCTGTAGGAAACAATGAATCCACATTTTTTACATTAGGCTCAATAAGCACAACAGACTTTCAAATCATAATACGAGTCAATCGTCTCATTTTAAATTCAGCCTTTTGGTAAAAGTCATTTAAAATACCTTCCAGATATTTCAGTAGGGGTTCAATATCACTTGTAATAAAAGGATGAAAACCATAATCGACCCCTCAGGCAAAACATAGTTCGTAAAACAGCCCCTCGGGCAAAACCGCAATCATAAACACCTCATAACTTGAAAATCTCAGTGAAAATAACCAATGCCAAATCAGTGATTAAATTCTGAACATCTCATAAATCCCAGTTTAAATAAAAGTTGTTTTAAAATATTTGCTCGACATTTCGATAGAGGCTCAATATAAAAATGAGTGAAAAAAGTCACTAATTAAACATATTCAATAGAAACTCACTTTAAAGAGGAGTGAATTCAACAAGTTCATAAACAGGCCTCTCCGGCAAAGCATCACTCATGTGCATGTATATATCTAACGCCCCTCGGGCTAGCCTCTCAGTCACTCGTGACTCATCTCTTACCAAACAATACTCGCACTCAGCATTCACGCTCAATAGGTACCATATAAGAACCGTTGCGGCGTGCAGCCCGATCCATATATCGCTGCGGCGTGCAGCCCGATCCATGTATTTCGTCGACGGCGCTCACTGGGGGTGTGCAGACTCCGGGAGGGGCTCCTATAGCCCAAGAGCTATATCGCTGCGGCGTGCAGGCCGATCTAACGTATCGCTGCGGTGTGCAGCCCGATCCATAGATATATAATCCTCACAACTAGTCCCTCGGCCTCTCTCAGTCATTAACCTTACCATCAGACTCTCAGTCTATATCAGTCATCAATCTCACAATCAGACCCTCGGTCTATCTCAGTAAAACAGGGAACTCAGCCCATAACAGTTTCCACATTTTTTTCAAGAATATAGTGATAAAGCCGGATTTGAGTAATAACCAGGTAAAACATGACTGAGGATATGCTTTCAAACAAATAGAGTAAGGAAAGATAGCAAAAATGCCCCTAAGGGTCTCAACAAGTCGGCACAAGGCCCCAAACATGGCATACAACCCAAAAATATAATAACATCAAACAATTAACTATCAAATACACATTAAAATAATCGTTCGGGATGGACTAGGTCACAATCCCCAGCGGTGCTCTACCCCACGCTTGTCATCTAGCGCGTAAGTCACCTCAAAGTAACACAGCGATGTGAAATCCGGGGTTTCAAACCCTCATGACAGTATTTACAATCATTACTTACCTCAATCCGAGCAAAATCCTACTCCACAATGCCTTTGCCTCTCAAATCGACCTCCGAATGCATCGAATCTAGCCATAATGATTCGATTCAGTTAATACAAAATTATAGGAATTAATTCCATATGAAATTCTACATTTTCCATCAAAATCCGAAATTACACTCAAAATTCGCCCGTGGGGCCCACATCTCGGATCCCGGCAAAAGTTACAAAATATGAATCCCCATCCAACCACGAGTCCAACCATACAAATTTTACCAAAATCCGACAACAATTCGGCCTCCAAATCTAGAATTTTCGTTTTTGAAAAGTTTACAAATTTTCTCCAATTTCTTCTATTTGATTCACTAATACTTGATGAAAATAACCATGGAATCATTAAATATAATCACTTTTGGATATAGAACACTTACCCCAATCCATATGGTGAAAATCGCTTCAATCCGAGCTCCATAGCTTCCAAAAAATGAGAAAACTCTTGGACTTCTCGAATTATACACTGTCCAGAAATTTTCGCATCTGCGGTACTGTTCACCGCAGGTGCGGTTTTACTGTTCACCACAGTTGCGGTACTGTTCACCGCAGATGCGGGATTACTATTCACCGTAGATGCGGTACTGTTCATTGCAGATGCAGGATTACTATTCACCGTAGATGCGGTTCCCCGCATCTGCGAAAATACCAGCAATTGCCCAGAAAATTTCAGCAACTTTTTATTTCACTAAAAATGCTCTAACTCCATCATACGAACTTGGAATTCGACGATTCTTGTTCCTATGAGTCACAAATAATCATACGAACCTATTCCTTCAATCGAAACTCAATTTGGAGCTCACTTGCTCAGTGCAATACCCATTTCGCTCGTTAACCAATTAACTCATGTTTCGCGTCAAAAACCCAATTGCGACTTGATGAAATTAGACCAAACTTTCCAGATCACTCCTATAATTCATTATTAGAATTCTGGAAGTCTCGAAATCAAATTTCGATCTCTGGAACTAAAAATGGACCTTTGGATCATTATATGCTTATGCTCAAAACGACAAAAATCTTCCAAAACTTATCCGAGCCTCATGGGACCCCAACCAAACATGCCAACACACCCCATGACATCATTAAAACTTTTTCCAACCTTCGGAATGCCTCAAACAACATCAAATTACCCAAAACACATCAAATTCAAGCCTAAGTTTCTAAAAACTTCCAAATTTCGCTTTCGATCAAAAACCCAACCAAACCACATCCGAATGACCTGAAATTTTGCACACACATCCCAAATGACACAACAAAACTAGTACAACTCTCGGAATTCCATTCTGACCTCTATATCAAAATCTCACCTATCAACCGAAAAACGCCGAAATCTCACTTTCGCCAATTCAAGCCTAAACCTTCCACGGACTTCCGAAATGCATTCCGATCACGCTCCCAAGTCCCAAATCACCTAACGGAGCTAACCAAATCATAAAAATTCTGATCCGAGCTCATATACAAATAAGTCAAATATTTGTCAAACCTTTCAAATTTCAAGCTACAACTGAGAACTGTTCTTTCAAATTCATTCCGATTTTCGCGAAAACCAAAACCAACGATTTACATCAGTCATAATACATCACACGGGGCAAGTTATGCCAGAGAACTGGCGATCAAAGTGCAAAAGCTCAAAACGACCGGTCGGGTCGTTACATCCTCCCCCACTGAAACATACGTTCGTCCTCGAACGCGCCCAGAGTTGTTCCAAAAGCCAACCAATCGCCGAATAACTTTACCATGAACTTACCCGAGGGTGATTCCACGTCACCCTATCTCATATAGGTCCTATAACACAATGTAACTGAAATTTCACAATCCAACCTAGCACATAAACCTTAGAACCACATTTCCACTTCTGAAATCATCTATACGATCAGAATCTCACATTTATAATGGGAATAAGTCCGAACAAGCTTTAACAAACCATATTTGTAACCTCAGGTGCAATTACATGATATACCACATAACTTAAACACTGGTAACGATAACTTCTAATCACAGCAACTGCTCACAACAACCGAATATCGATAGAAAAACCTCTTATCAACTAAAGTCTTATTCCAACACTTTCAGGTACTGCCAGTGATAAATGAAACGCGTAGTAAGCCATAACCATTTCCCAGATCAACCATTCATGAAGCCACTTCTCCTTTGGCAAATACCACAACAAACTTCTAAGCCAAAGCTCGATATTATCCTTCCAACATGTTGAAATAGAATCTGTTCGTATTCATTAATGATCCCAACGATCTCCTAAAATCCAACACATTACTCTGGTCACATTATACCTCAATACAGACTAAAGCCGCAACTTGCGCAATCCGCGCACCAATAAGAAACAATCCGAACATACTCAAATCATGAAAATGACTCAAATGAAAGAGTTGTACCTCAAGCTCTCCCGTACCACCGCATCACAAGGTTGAGAACCTGTCTCACATCATAGAAATAGAACACATGAATCTAACCCGCCAGGTCATATCTCCATCCTATCCAAACACTGCTCTACATGGAACACCTCGAGTCACTATGCTCGAATTCGACAACCATGCACAATTTGATGTCTAGAACCAAAGCAAATCGTCATAACCACGGTGAAAACAATTAGCATATACCATGCAAACCCGATAGGACATCACCGATACGCCATTCACTGAGCAACACCCAATTACTCTTCCCGCTCGACTTCCACTATAAGACCCTAATAGAACCGCACCATATGTGCCTATAACCAACAAATCATAACGCCTCGCAACACAGAAAGGTAACTCATAGACCTTCCCATATTACTAATAAGTTCAATAACAATCGAATCAACACATCCTTCAACGATACAATCCGGAGCCAACCAAGCCGACTCTAATTGGAACACGCATCCGTATAGGCCTGCCAACGAACTCCTTATCAAGAAAGTCCTGAAGTTGCTCCTTCAACTCTTTTAACTCTGCCGGCGCCATACGATACGGTGCCCGACATCTTATTAATACCGAAATCAACAACCCTGCCTGGCGACATGCCTGGCCACAAGAAACACTTTCGAAAAGTTCCTCACCACCGGAACTGAATCAATATGAGGAGCCTCTACACTGACATCCATCACGAGAGCCCAAATAAGGAAGACAATCCTTCCCAGCCGTCCGCTGGGTCTTCGAATATAAAACCACTCTACTAGAACATAATCCGTCGAACCACGCCACTCAATCCATGGCATTCCCGGCATAGCCAACAACGCCGCCTTAGCGCAATAATCTAGAATGTCCCCACACGGAAACAACCAGTCTGAACCCAATATCACAACCAAAATCTAACCTACTAAGCACAAAAGATCCGCTCGGGTCTCCAGACCCCAATAGTCACTAGACAGTGCCGATACACGCGACCCACAACCATAATATAGCCTAAACATGAGAACTCTCAGTCTCCAACTCCATATAGCACACAAATCACCATACCTGATCCCAGTTCCGACGCCCGAATGCATACCACACCTCAAATACCCAATCATAACACGAAAGATATTCTAAAATTCCCCTGTGCCATCAAGCAAACTCGAATATCAGCAATTGATATAACAAGAAAGCGCCGAAAATACCTGTAAGAACTCATTACCTCGAACACACACAAGGAACAAATCATATCCATACCATACCGGTCCAGTTTACTACCAAGTTGTCATAATCCTCTGAGTTCCTTCCAAATTACCTTCAAATTATATGTTTCCTTGCTAGTACACCATTATCCTTAACTAAAACTTGCCCTACAAACTTTAACATAAAACCACAACGTTTAAGGCTCATAAGCCGATGAATACTCTGTTAAATACCCCCAAAAGTACCACATTCCAAATGCCGGCTTTGAAAGTACCTTAAAATCAATCTTTTACCTCCTTTATACTAGAGTACAGAATCCGTAGTCATACAAAATTACCGCAAGTCTCGGTACCATCCAATGTAATTGATTGACTCTAGTGGCATACAGATCCGAAAAATTTTCAGTTGCTACATATACATTTCTGCATTCATAAGAATTCTTTCAAGAGTCATCTACTCTGCTCAAATCTAAATTGCACAGCCTAAATAAGCCAAATGACACATGTCCCATTAGCACAACAACACTCAAGGGAGAAATCCTACCTTAACACCACTGGTCGCATTCACGTTCCATGCGCATTACATTCATTACAATTAATAACTTAATCATCACATGGTCTTAATATACTCATAAAGCACAATATAACCCGTATTCAGGAAATTTCATTATTCTAGTCTTCCCCGATATCAACCCATGCCGGTCATAACTAACCTACGAGCATGTTTCGAACCAAACCTAAATTTAACATATAATCCATGAAATTAAATTGCTGATAGCGGACTCCCCCACTTGGCTCGAAGCCATAGATCAAGATACACCCAATAACTCATAACTCATATACTCTATGGATGACATAATACCATAGTGAGATTAAACTCAAATCCTTTGTAAGCTTGTGAAAACACAGATCATTTAGAATATTAACTATTCTGCAAGTCTCGCATTCACTCTCGCAACAGTTACACCCACTCTCTAAGCGACCTAATTTGAATTACAACACATATCTTTCACTTGCAAATGAGATCTTCTAACAGACACATAAGGATCGCACAACCTCAAAACACTTCGCATGAGACACCCCACCTGCTTTGCCTCCAACTAACATTTCTGTATACCTTCCATCGTCATAAACTGTACGCAGTCACTTAGTCTTCTTGAGTCTGAACTCATACCGCAACATGAAATTTACTTCACTCACAACTGGGATTATGAAAAGATTCCTCATCACTTCCAAGTCATATAGATACATCAAGCAGTACTAACATACTCATCACAAAGTTATCCAGCTGTCACTTCCACTAATAAGGACAATACCGAGCACATAAGTTCAAGAACACTTGCTCACACTATCAGCACCTCGTTGCACAAGCCATAGGCAAAGATCCGGCCTCAAGTCCTCTAGACTGACCCAACATCAACTCACAGAGATCAAATCTCGCCCCTCAATCGGGGAATCACAAGCCCTCAAGGCACATCTGATACTGAGCGCTCATGCACGCATACGAATGTGTGGAAGGAATTTCAAGAGTTACTTTTCAAGCTGAATCAAGGACGCACGATAAGAATTCAAGAACGCGAAGTTTTCCTAAAGGTTCTGCAGCCTCTCGAGGATAAATACAGACATCTCCGTACCGATTCGCGAGACTCTACTAAACCTGCTCATGACTCGTGAGACCTATGTAACCTAGGCTCTGATACCAACTTGTCACGACCCCAAAACGGCCCGGTCGTGATGGTGCCTCTCGTGAAGACAAGGCCAGCCGACACAACACCCATATAACCATTAATTAAACAATATTTCATAATATAAATCTGAATGAACAGTGCAGAAACAACATACAAGCCCGACATCGGGGTGTCACAAGCCATGAGCATCTATCAAGGTCTGAATACAACCAAAGTCTAAGAAAAATGTACTAAATACAGTAATAGAAATGAGAGGAAGGAAATAGTGCTACGAACGTCGTGCAACCACCTTGCTAACTCTGATGACTCCGCGTTTGCGCAATCAACACCCGCTACCGGGTTCCGAAATACCTGAATCTGCACACGAGGTGCAGGGAGTAATGTGAGTACTCCAACCTAGTAAGTAATAAGAGTAAATAAAGACTGAGCAGTAGGAAACAATGAATCCACATTTATGATAAACTCAATAAGCACAACAGGCTTTCAATTCAGAATACGAGTCAATCGTCTCATTTAAAATCTAGCTTCCTGGTAAAAATCATTTAAAATACCTTCCAGCAATTTTAGTAGGGGTTCAATACCATTTGTAATAAAAGAGATGAAAACCATAATCGGCCCCTCAGGCAAAACATAGTTCGTAAAACAGCCCCTCGGGCAAAACCGCAATCATAAACACCTCATAACTTGAAAATCTCAGTGGAAATAACCAATGCCAAATCAGTGATTAAATTCTGAACATCTCATAAACCCCAGTGTAAATAAAAGTTGTTTTAAAATATTTGCTCGACATTTCGACAGAGGCTCAATATAAAAATGAGTGAAAACAGTCACTAATTCAACATATTCAATAGAAACTCACTTTAAAGAGGAGTGAATTCAACAAGTTCATAAACAGGCCCCTCAGGCAAACATCACTCATGTACATGTATGTATCTATCGCCCCTCGGGTAAGTCTCTCAGTCCCTCATGACGCAACTCCTACCAATCAGCGCTCACACTCAACACTCACGCTCAGTAGGTACCATATAGTAACCGCTGCGGCGTGCAGCCCGATCCATATATTGCTGCGGCGTGCAACCCGATCCATATATCTCGCCGACAGCGCTCACTGGGGGTGTGCAGACTCCGGAGGGGCTCCTACAGCCCAAGCACTATATCTTTGCGGTGTGTAGCCCGATTCACATATATATATATATATATATTGCTGCGGCCGTGCA